>NC_132931.1:16374293-16539293 GCF_047675955.1 Chlorocebus sabaeus
GACAGGGGTTCGCCATATTGGCCAGTCTCATCTCGAACTCCTGACCTCAGGTGATCCGCCCACCTCAGTCTCCCAAAGTGTTGGGATTACAGGCACGAGCCACCACGCCCGGCCTTCTATCTATATTTTTATTGTATTTATTTATAAGAGACAGAATCTTGCTCTGTTGCCTAGTCTGGAGTGCAGTGGCAATTGTAGCTCACTGCAGCCTTGAATTTCCAAGTTTAAGCAGTTCTCCTGCCTCAGTCTCCTCTGAGTAGGTGGGACCACAGGTGCACGCCACCACACTTGCTAATTTTCTTTTTAATAAGAGATGGTGGTCTCTGCCAGGCGTGATGGCTCATACCTGTAATCCCAGCATTTTGGGAGACCAAGGCGGGTAGATCATGAGGTCAGGAGTTCGAGACCAGCCTGGCCAATATGGTGAAACCCTGCCTGTACTACAAAAAAATTAGCTGGGCATGGTGGTGGGTGCCTGTAGTCGCTACTCGGGAGGCTGAGGCAGAAGAATCGCTTGAACCTGGGCGGCGGAGGTTTCAGTGAGCTGAGGTTGTGCCACTGCACTCCAGCCTGGGTGACAGAGCGAGACTCCGCCTCAAAAAAAAAAAAAAAAAGGGACAGTGGTCTCACTGTGTTGCTCAGGCTGGTTCAAACTCTTGGGCTCAAGTGATCCTCCTGCCTCTACCACCTAAAGTGCTGGGATTACAGGTGTATACCACCACGTCTGACTAATTAAAAAAATACATATTTTTGTGCAGATGGGGTGGGATCTCCTTATGTTGCCCAGGCTGGTCTCAACACCCTGGGCTCAAGCAGTCCTCCTGCCTTAGCCTCCCACAGTGCTGGGATTACAGGCATAAGCCACCACGCCTGGCCATCGGTATTTTTGTTTGTTTTTTGAGACAGAGTCTCACTCTTGTGACTGGAGTGCAGTGGTGCAACCTCAGCTCACTGCAACCTCTGCTTCCTGGGTTCAAGAGATTCTCTTGCCTCAGCCTCCTAAGTAGCTGGGATTACAGGCACATGCCCTCGCGCCTGGCTAATTCTTGTGTTTTTAGTAGAGATGGGATTTCACCATGTTGGCTGGGCTGGCCTTGAACTCCTGGTCTCAAGTGATCCGCCTGCCTTGGCCTCCCAAAGTGCTGGGATTACAGGCGTGAGCCACCGCGCCTGGCTGTCAGTATTTTTGAATGGTTGAATGCCATCCCACGGCCTGCCTGTCTCCCACCACTGACCCTGCTGGTGGTTGGTGGTTTGGGTGATGATGGTGTTTTGCTGTCATAATTACCAAAGCAGTGAGCGTCTCTGTTTTGTGTACAGAGCTTCTATCACGTCGGAAGTTATTTTCTTACTTATTTTATTTTTTTTTGCAAAAAAGTAGGGGAAGGCTCCCAGCCATGGGTGTTCTGATCAAAGGGAAAGAAAGAGTTACTGGTTTTATCTGATTATAACAGTAATTTGGAAGATAAAGAAAAGAAAAATCCACTCAGGCTTTTTTTTTTTTCTGCTGTCATTTCCTTTTGTTCCCTTGTGGGTACAGCTGCAGGGACATGTACCAGGAGCTGCAGCTATCTGCTTAATGACAGATCCCAGAGATATGGGGACAGGGCCACTAACATTCCTTCAGCGCCTAAGATTCCTCTGATTCCAAAAGGATGACTTGCATTAAAGAGTTCAGCAGAAACAAGAAAATAAAACACACACACACACACACATACATGTATATATTTCCCCCCCAAAACGGGGATTAAACTGTATACTCTTTTTCCCTAGAACATGCCATTTTTTCTTTCTTTTAATGCTCTTTGCTTTGACTTTCATTTTGGATACGGACGCTGTGATTTCTGTTGTCTTGGTAACATTTGACCATTATTATCTTTATTTATTACTTTTCTACCTCTCCTGGCCTTGGTTATCTGTTTTTTTTTTGTTGTTGTTCTGTTTGTTTGTTTTTTAACAAAGAGTCTTGCTCCGTCATCCAGACTGGAGTGCAGTGGCCCAATCTCGGCTCACTGCAACCTCCACCTCCCAGTTCAAGCTATTCTCCTGCCTCAGCCTCCCGAGTAGCTGGGACTACAGGCGCCCGCCACCACGCCCAGCTAATTTTTTTGTATTTTTAATAGAGACGGGGTTTCACCGTGTTAGCAAGGATGGTCTCGATCTTCTGACCTCGTGATCCTCCCACCTCAGCCTCCCAAAGTGCTGGGATTACAAGCATGAGTCACCACACCTAGCTTTGTTTTTTTTTCTTAACTTTATTTTATTTTTGAGACGGAGTTTCACTTTTTTGCCCAGCCCGGAGTGCAATGGCACGATCTCGGCTCACTGAAACCTCCGCCTACCGGACGCAAGTGATGCTTCTGCCTCAGCCATCCAAGTAGCTGAGATCACAGGCACCCCCCACCATGCCCAGCTAATGGCCATTTGTTTTAGACATGTCCTTTTTAGAAAGTGTAGACTTTTTAGCTGGGCATGGCGGTGCATGTCTGTAGTCCCAGCGACTTGGGAGGCTGAAGCAGGAGGATCACTTGAACCCAGGAAGTTGAGGCTATAGTGAACTGTCATTGCACCACGGCTCTGCAGCCTGGGCAACAGAGCGAGACCCTGTCTCAAAAACAACAACAAAACAGAGAGTGAAAAAACAGAGGCAGCCTACAGGTCCTTCTCATCGCGGGGGCGGTTAAAGTAAATGAATTACAGTTTCTCCATACCTTGGCTCAATAGGCTGCTGTTAAAATGAAGCTCCTTTTATGTGTATCAGTCGTGTTAGGGGGGAAACGTTGCAAGGCAGGACTATTGGTAAATTCCTACCTGTGTGTGGGTGGGTTTTTTTTTTTTTTTTTTTTTTTAAATACTGTGTGTGCATGGTTGTGTCTGCATAGCCTTCATATTTACAGGGTTGTGTGTGTTTGTGGAAAGTTCTAGAAGGACACACCATGCTGTTACTAGTAGCTGACTCTGTGGAGTTGGTAGGAGGGTCACTGGAGAGGAACTCACAACATATATACACTTCAGTGTTGTCTTTTTGGGTAGAGGGGGCAACAAGTAATACTAGTAATAAGATAATACACATTAAAAACAGCCTGTAATCCAGCACTTTGGAAGGCCAAGACGGGAGGATTGCTTGAAGCCAGGAGTTTGAGACCAGCCTGGGCAACATAGCAAGACCCTGTCTCTCAAAAAAATAAAAATAAAAATTTAGCTGGGTGTGGTGGTGTGCACCTGTAGTCCAGCTACTCAGGAGACTGAGGTGGGAGGATTGCCTGAGCCCAGGAGGTCGAGGCTGCATTTAGTGGTGATGACGCCGCTGTCCTCTGGCCTGGGCAACAAAGCGAGACCCTGTCTCCAAAAAAAAAAAAACAAAAAAACCCAAACCAAAAACTCCTGCAGAGGGGGAGAGAAGGGACGTTTTGTTCCTCCTGGGAGGGCACACTTGGGGTAGTACAAAACTTGGGGGAGTGAGTGAGTAAAGGGGACAGGGGTGCTGCCTGCACTTTCCCTGCCCTCTGATGGCTCCTCTCTGCTGCTTCCTCCCCCAGAAGAAGAAAGGGAAAGAGGCCGGGCCAGGAGCTGGGCTGCCGCCGCCCCGAGCTCCCGCCTTGCCCTCTGAGGCTAGGGCTCCTCACGCCAGCTCCCTGACCGCTGCCAAGAGGAGCAAGGCCAAGGCCAAAGGGAAGGAGGTGAAGAAGGAGGTGAGGCTCGTGGTGCCCTGGTGGGGCACCGTGGGGGGGCTCAGCCATGCTCCTGTGGTCAGGGTAGGGGGCTCCACCTGCTGCTCTGTATTTACCCTCCCTGTAGCTGTGGCTCAGAGAGGTTGCAGGTGATGGGGGTGACCTGGCCGTCCCCACGCTCCAGGGATAAGGAGATACTGGAGACTCTGCTCCTGTCCTCAGGAAATGCGTGCTCTAGCGGGGATGGGGGACACTGGAACAGAGACCAGGAGACCTGGGTGACAGGCCCCCAGCCCAGCACCAGGTCCTCACAGGGCCCTCAGGTTTGGGTGAATTTCTTAGCCTGAGTGGCAGATGATGGCGTGCCCACTCCCCACACCTGCTAGCCCCTGCCCGAGTGGTTTTTCCTGAAGCCCATTGGGTGTGGCTGGAGATGCTGCTGAAGTTTCTTTAAGGAGGGAACAGAGGCACTCACCGTAGTGATGAACAGAGGTGTGGTAGTGAGTGCTGAGCACTGAGTGTTGATACTGAGCAGAGTACTGAGTATTGAGCACCAAGTACTGAGCACTGGCCAGCTGGGTTTCAGGCCTATTTCACCCTCCCCCTGGCCTCTGGGGTGCCCCCAGCTGGGATCCCCACCATGCACGTGACAGATTCACCCTGTGGCCTGATTGTGGCTCCAGGTTTCCAGAGGACTCGGAAGGACCCCCGTGCCAGGTCCTTCTAGCTCGGCAGGACCCCCGTGCCAGGTCCTAAGTCATTTGTCGGCCATGCTCTGTCCCCAGAACCGCGGCAAGGGGGGCGCCGTGAGCAAGCTGATGGAGAGCATGGCGGCCGAGGAGGACTTTGAACCCAACCAGGACTCGAGCTTCTCGGAGGATGAGCACCTACCACGTGGCGGGGCCGTGGAGCGGCCGCTGACCCCGGGTGAGTGGCCATGATGCTGCATGTGCCAGGCGGGGCTGCTGGAGTCTCCCTTGGGGAAGGCAGATCTGAGCAAGGCATGAGACGGAAGGGCTGGGCTAACTGGGGGCAGGGAACTGTAGGAGCAGAGGTCCTGGGGCCGTTACCCTGGTTGATGAGAAGGCTGGACTGGCTGCAGCTCAGTCCACTGGAGATGGGGCAAGAGAGCTGCCTTGGGGCCAGGGAGGAAGCAGGTCCTG
Source organism: Chlorocebus sabaeus (assembly GCF_047675955.1). Taxonomy (NCBI): domain Eukaryota; kingdom Metazoa; phylum Chordata; class Mammalia; order Primates; family Cercopithecidae; genus Chlorocebus; species Chlorocebus sabaeus. The sequence continues at coordinate 16,379,128 of NC_132931.1, forward strand.
TGGGGCTTGGGAAGGAGTTCCGTGTTGGCCCCAAGGAAAGTGAGCAGCTCTGTGAGGTTAGATGTGGAGATGTGATATGCTCAGATTGACTTTAAAATGAGCTGTCTGGGCTGGGCGGGGTGGCCCATGCCTGTAATCCCAGCACTTTAGGAGACCGAGATGGGCAGATCACCTGAGGTCAGGAGTTCCAGACCAGCCAGGCCAACCTGGTGAAACCCTGATTCTACTGAAAAGACAAAAATTAGCTGGGTGTGGTAGCGGGCGCCTGTAATCCCAGCTATTAGGGAGGCTGGGGTGGGAGAATCGCTTGAACCTGGGAGGTGGAGGTTGCGGTGAGCCAAGATCATGCCACTGCACTCCAGCCTGGGCAACAAGAGCGAAACTGTCTTACCAAAAAAAAAAAAAAAAAAAAAAAGCTGTCTGGTGCTACACAGAGAATGAGTGGGGGCCCCAGGGAAATCAGGGAGTCTAGTTAGGAGGCTGTGCTGTCCAGGTGAGAGTGGGTTGTGGCCTGGGGCTGCCATAGGGGCAGTGGGGGGAGGCGGGGCAGGGCGTGCACATTAGGAGGGAGACTGGATGGGAGGCAGTGTTGGGGGTGCAGGCAGATGAGAGGGGAAGGGAAGGGTGAGGACAGGTTTGGGGGCGGGTGGGCAGAGGCCCTGTCCCTGAGACCCGGGTCAGAGAGGGTCATGTGCTGGGCTTTGATGACTCGAGTCTGGGGTGCCTGGGAGGCACCCCGGGAAGTCACGCCCAGGCTGGGACCCAGGGGTCTGTAGCCCAGAGGTGAGATTGTGGGTATATGGGGGAGCGAGTGAGAGAAGGAGTTGGCTACCCCAAGGCTGCATTGGTGAGCAGCCGCTGTGTGACAACCAGCCGCCGCCTGTGTGCATCTCGGGGCGTGCAGGGCTGCTGGGTGGCTGTGCAGACCCCCACTGGCCTTGCTCCTGCAGTGATGGGCTGGCCAGGGGTCAGCTGCTCCACGTCTGTGGTCCTCTCTGCCTGTGTCGTTTATTCTGCCAGACCCGTGGCTTAAGAGAAGTTGAGCGTAAGAGCTGTCTTGCCTAGGCTCAGCATTGGGCCCCGGCCCCTTCTGAGAGTCACGTGGCCAAGCCCAATGTCAAGGCGTGGGGAGTCCACTCTGCCTGTGACAAGGCCACGTGAGGGCTCTGTGCAGGCACAGGCAGGGATATGGTGGTCCCAACCATCCCTCTCCCAGCGAGCCATCTGGGTCTTTTTATATTCATAATGGGAATGTTGGGGACCGGGTGAAAGGTCCCACTGAGAAGGAAGGGCAGGCCCAGGTGCCCGGTCGGGGCGCTCCAGAGAAAGGGCGGCGCCCACAGGGAGAGGGAGCAGAGGCCTGGGGCAGTGAGAGTTGACCGCCATTGGGAAGTTTGTCCCTGGGCATTCATTTCCACCAGAAAGAAAAAGTGGACGGAAAGTCTCAGGTACGTGGGGTGTGGTCACCTGCACCTGTAATCCCAGTGCTTTGCGAGGCTGAGGTGGGAGGATCACTTAAGACCAGGAGTTTGAGATCAGTTGGGCAACATAGCGAGACCCTGTCTCTACCAAAAGTAAAATAATTAGCCAGGCATGGTGGTATGCACCTGTAGTCCCAGCTACTCAGGAGGCTGAGGTGGGAGGATGGCTTGAACCCAGGAGCTCGAGGCTGCAGTGAGCTATGATCTTGCCACTGCACTCTAGGCTGGATGACAGAGCAAGCAAGACCTTGTCTCTGAAAAGATGATGATGGTGATGAGGATGGTGGAGATGAAGTCTCACTCTCTGTCATCCAGGCTGGAGTACAGTGGCGTGATCTCGGCTCACTGCAGCCTCCACCTCCCAGGTTCAAGCAGTTCTCTTGCCTCAGCCTCCCAAGCAGAGGGACTACAGGTGTGCACTGCCAAGCCTGGCTAATATTTGTGTTTTTAGTAGAGACAGGGTTTCACCATGTTGGCTAGGATGGTCTTGATCTCCTGACCTCGTGATCTACCTGCCTCAGCCTCCCAAAGTGCTGGGATGACAGGTGTGAGCCACCGTGCCTGTCCTGAAAAAAATTATTTAAAAAAAGAAAGAGGCCGGGCACGATGGCTCACACCTGTCATCCCAGCACTTTGGGAGGCTTGAGGTGGGTGGATCACCCAAGGTCAGGGGCTCGGGACCAGCCTGGCTAACATGGCAGAACCCTGCCTCTCCTAAAAATACAAAAATTAGCCAGGTGTGGTGGCAGGCGGTTGTAATTCCAGCTACTTGGGAGGCTGAGGCAGGAGAATCACCTGAACCCGGGAGGCGGAGGTTGCAGTGAGCCGAGATTGTGCCATTGCACTCTAGCCTGGGCGACAAGATTGCAACTCCATCTCAAATAAATAAAAAAAATAAAATAAAATAAAAAGAAAGTCCTAGAAGTTTGGCTGAGGGCAGCAGTAAGGGGGGTGGACGTCATGATGGAAGATGGTGGCTGTGAGTGTCCGGTGATGGCTGGAACCCAGAGCTTCGTGCCAGTCCCAGAGGCTGCCTTGGAGTGGGAAGAGAGAGCACGTGCAGGCTTTCATCCCTGGGTTCACACCCGCCTGGGGTCTTTGCAGACATCTGGGGCCAGGCAGGGAAGGGGGCTGAGAGGAGAGGGGCTGCCCACGGCACCCTGTGCGTGCCCACCGGTACACACAGGTCTGCACAGGTACACACATGGGCAGACAAAAGGTGTGCACACAGCCCCACGGGCCCACCTGGCACCAGGGCCTCCATTTCAAGGGGATGACTTGGGGGTGACGGGAGGAGGGAGAGGTGTCGCAGACGGCCCTGGTTCCAGCCTTGCCTCACGGTCCGACCCCTGCAGCCCCTCGGTCCTGCATCATCGACAAGGACGAGCTGAAGGACGGCCTGCGCGTGCTCATCCCCATGGACGACAAGCTGCTGTATGCCGGCCACGTGCAGACCGTGCACTCGCCAGACATGTGAGTGGGGTGGGAGGTCCAGCGCAGAGCCCCATGTCCCATACCTGCCCCGTGTCTCGGCCTCTGTGCCTGGCCGCTTCTCCTTTCTAGGCTGTGGCTTCCCCCGATGGCAGAGGGCAGGGGCATGAGTGGGCTCAGAGCTGACAGGGAGGCCCTGGGCACTTTGAGGGAGTACTGGGTGAACCCTCCCAGGGGCGGGGCACGGCTGCTCCATGGCAGGAGCCGTAGCGGGAAGGGGTGAGAGGGAGCGTGCTGACCTCTCTCGGGATCTGGACTGCACCAGCCTGGCGTGCTCTGCAACCCCCAGTTCTACAGATGAGGAAAATGAGCCCAGAAAGGAGGAGAATTGCCAAATTCAGCAAGCCAGCAAACCTCTGAGTCCTGGTGTCACCTCCCAGTGGTCTGGGAGGCAGAGCTGGTGCTGGCGGAGTTGAGGCCCTCTGGGAGGTCTCGGCCTCTGCCACCTCATGCCTCCTTTGCTCCCGCAGATACCGCGTGGTGGTGGAGGGTGAGCGCGGAAACCGGCCTCACATCTACTGTCTGGAGCAGCTGCTGCAGGAGGCGGTGAGAGGGGGAGGGCGGGGCCTCGGGACGCTTGGGTTGGGCTGGGTGTCCAAGGCCATGGCCACAACTGTGTCCACACCTTGCACTCATCCCATGCCCTCCTAGATCATCGATGTGAGGCCAGCCTCCACTCGCTTCTTGCCACAAGGGACCAGGATTGCAGCTTACTGGAGCCAGCAGTACCGCTGCCTCTATCCAGGCACCGTGGTCCGAGGTGAGATGCCTCCTCCCCAGCTCTCCCCTGCTGCCTAACATCTCAGTATGGACTTATTTGGCTACTAAAACCTAACTCTAACTGGCTTAAGAAGAAAGACTTGTGGGCTCACATAACTGAAAACTATATGGCTTTCAGGCATGGTTGGATCCAGGCGCCATTTAAATGATGTCATCAGGACTCCAGCTCAGAGTATCTGTCAGCAGTGCTGTCCTCTGTGCTGGCTTCACACTAGCTCCTTGGAGATTGTATTTTACCATCTTAAGAAATCTTACCAGCCGGGCGCGGTGGCTCAAGCCTGTAATCCCAGCACTTTGGGAGGCTGAGACGGGCGGATCACGAGGTCAGGAGATCGAGACCATCCTGGCCAACACGGTGAAACCCCATCTCTACTAAAAATACAAAAAACTAGCCGGGCGAGGTGGCGGGCGCCTGTAGTCCCAGCTACTCCGGAGGCTGAGGCAGCAGAATGGCGTAAACCCGGGAGGCGGAGCTTGCAGTGAGCTGAGATCCGGCCACTGCACCCCAGCCCGGGTGACAGAGCAAGACTCTGTCTCAAAAAAAAAAAAAAAAGAAATCTTACCATTGGACGATTTCTCAGTCCCAGTTTTCCCACACAAGTTCTAGTGTGAACTGACTTGGGCCACATGGTTTTCATTGATCCTACCGCTGTGAGTCTGATCGACCGTGCCTGGGTCAGATTCTCATCCCTGGGGCTAAGGAGTGAGATCACCTCCCTTTTATTCGTGGGCTGCGAAAGATGGGAGGGTGACTTCCCCTGCAAAGTGGACATGTTGTTAGAATAAGAGAGAATGAGGCTGGGTGCGGTGGCTCACACCTGTAATCCCAGCACTTTGGGAGGCCAAGGTAGGTGGATCACTTGAGGTCAGGAGTTCAAGACCAGCTTGGCCAATGTGGTAAAACCCCATCTCTACTAAAAATAAAAAAATTAGCTGGGTGTGGTGGCAGGCACCTGTAATCCCAGCTACTTGGGAGGCTAAGGCAGGAGAATCGCTCAAACCTGGGAGGTGGAGGTTGCAGTGAGCCAAGATTGCACCACTGCACTCCAGCCTGGGTGACAGAGCGAGACTACGTCTCAAAAAAAGAAAAAAGTATGGAGGCTGGATGGAGAAAAACAACAAGTACCCTAGGAAATGTAGGTGTGGATATCAGACAGGCAAGAAAGACAGTCAAATGGTCCAACCCTTAGTCTTGCAAAAGCAGTGTATCCTAGAGGGGGGGCGTATGGATGTGGATTAGATATTCTCCGCCCCCGCAAAAAAAAAAAAAAGCCCAGCCACATGCCAGATACAATCCACTGCTTGGCCTAACATCCAATCATACCCAGAAAATGGAAACCAATGCCAGCTCAGCAGAACCACAGATGACTGAGTAGAGGATCTCAGGCCAGGAAGATTGATTTTTTTTCCACCATATTAGTCACTCATTTATCATCCAGATTCTGAAAGTGCTGTTAATAAGGTAGAAGTTGGCTTTAGATTCAGATTTCCTGGCACACGCTGTGCCCCTGTCCTGGGAGGTGCTGGCTGTGTTCTAGGCCTGCCTCAAGGGTATCATTCTGGATTCCTGGGCCTTCCCTGTCCCTCATCCTGGGAACTGCTTTCGTTGCATTGCATGTTTTTCTCTTTTTTTTGGTTCAGTTCCTTGTTTTAAGCAGCGGATCTTTCAGTAGCTTTCTGAGGAAGAGTATGTGGGAGTTAAATGTCTCACATCCTTGTGTGTTTGTACTCTCTTCATTCTACCCTTATTTTTTAAGAGATAGTTGAGCTGGGTACCCTTATTCTTTAGAGATACTTGAGCTGGGTATCAATTCGCAACTGGAAATAGTTCCCTCTCACCATTTCAAAGACCTTTTTCTATTTTTATCTTGCTTCCCATGTTGTTGAAGACATTCAACGTTGTGATTCCCAAATCACTGTAGAAGACCTGTTTTTTTTTAATCTCTGGAAACTTTTAAGACCTTCTCATTATCCCTAGATCTGCAATTCCATGTGTGTGTGTGTGTGTGTGTGTGTGTGTGTGTGTGTGTGTGTTATCATGCTGGGTATCTGCAGAGGGAGGCTTTGATTTTGAAGCAAATTTCCTTGAGTCCTGGAAGCTCTACTTGTGAGCACAACTTGGATAACTGCCCTTGTGAATTTCATGTTTTCTCTGGAACTTGGGCTAGCCCCATGGTCCCTGGAGTGTGTGTCTTTTTTCCTGTTATTATTTTCTTTCTTTGTTCAACTTATGGAGATATTTTCTCTACTTTTATCTTCTAACCCTGTCTGTTTTCTTGAATTTTTTTTTTTTTTTTTTGAGACGGAGTCTCGCTCTCTTGCCCAGGCTGGAGTGCAGTGGCCGGATCTCAGCTCACTGCAACCTCCGCCTCCTGGGTTTATGCCATTCTCCTGCCTCAGTCTCCCGAGTAGCTATGACCACAGGCGCCCACCACCTCGCCCGGCTAGTTTTTTGTATATTTTAGTAGAGACGGGGTTTCATCGTGTTAGCCAGGATGGTCTCGATCTTCTGACCTTGTGATCCGCCCGTCTCGGCCTCCCAAAGTGCTGGGATTACAGGCTTGAGCCACCGCGCCCAGCCTGTTTTCTTGAATTTTAAAAATTTCTGCTGTCATTTAAAAACTTCTCCACCAGCTGCGGTGGCTCACGTCTGTAATCCCAGCAATTTGGGACCCCGATGCGGGTAGATCACTTGAATCTAGGAGTTCAAAACCAGCCTGGGCAACATAGCAAGACCCTGTCTCTACAAAAAGATAACAAAAATTGGCCAGGTTTGGGCTGGGCGTGGTGGCTCACACCTGTAATTCCCACACTTTGGGATGCCAAGGTGGGCAGATCACCTGAGGCCAGGAGTTTGAGATCAGCCTGGGCAACATGGTAAAACCCCATCTCTACTAAAAATACAAAAATAAGCTGGGCATGGTGGCAGGTTCCTGTAATCTGAGCTACTCGGGAGGCTGAGGCAGGAAGAAATACCTAAACCCAGGAGGTAGAGGTTGCACTGAGCCGAGATCACACCACTGCACTCTAGCCTGGGTAACATAGTGAGACTCTGTCTCAAAAAAAAAAAAAAAAAAAAATTATCTGGGCTTGGTGGTGTGCACCTGTTGTCCTAGCTACTTGGAAGGCCGAAGTGGGAGGATCACCTAAGCCTGGGTGATCGAGGCTGCAGTGAGCTATGATTGCAACATTGCACTCCAGCCTGGGTGACAGAGCGACACCCTGTCTCAAAAAAAAAAAAAATCCTAAAGAGTTATTTCTTATTCTCTGAGTATTTTTTTAAAAATTTTTTTAGCCGGGCACGGTGGCTCACGTCTGTAATCCCAGCACTTTCTGAGGCTGAGGTGGGCGGATCATGAGGTCAGGAGATCAAGACCATCCTAGCTAACACAGTGAAACCCTGTCTCCACTAAAAAAAAAATGCAAAAAATTAGCTGGGCTTGGTGGCGGGTGCCTGTGGTCCCGGCTACTGGGGAGGCTGAGGCAGGAGAATGGCGTGAACCCAAGAGGCAGAGCTTGCAGTGAGCTGAGATCGCACCACTGCACTCCAGCCTGGGTGACAGAGCAAGACTCCGTCTCAAAAAAAAAAAAAATTTTTTTTTGTTTTATCAACACATTTGTTTTTAAACTTTCTGAGAGGATTGTTTTTCATTTTAACTTTCTGTATTTTTTTTTTTTTTTTTTTTTTTTTTGAGACAGAGTCTTGCTCTATTACCCAGGCTGGAGTGTGGTGGAGTGATCTCAGCTCACTGCAACCTCCACCTCCTGGGTTTGAGTGATTCTCCTGCCTCTGCCTCCCGGGTAGCTGGGATTACTGGCGTGCATCACCATGCCTAGCTAATTTTTTGTGTTTTTAGTAGAGACAGGATTTCACCGTGTTGGCCCGACAGGCTTCGAACTCCTGACCTCAGGTGATCTGCCTGTCTCGGCCTCCCAAAGTGCTGGGATTACAGGCGTGAGCCACTGCACCTGGCCTCATTTTAGCTTTCTGCAGCTCCCTCTCTCTTCCCGGTCTTCGTTCCTTCTGTTTGCTGGTGCTGTGCCCTTCCTCTGGTTAGAACTCCTTAGGCTTCTGGGGACCTTGAATGAAGGAAACATTATCAAGCCAGTGGGAGCTCTGTGCACTCACGAGTCTTTGTCATCGCGAGTGGACAGGAATGTTTTGTTAAGGGACTGCTCAGATTCTGCAAGACTCACATCCTTGGGGATATAGTCCCAGCACCTGGCGTTTGGGAAGAGGGCTGGGCTGTCACCCTTTGGGGGGCCTGTCCAACCTCCTCCCTGCGCTCAGTGTCCTTCAGTCTGGAGCCTCTCTCTGGGGTGAACCCCCCAGCTCCTGCCAGCTGGGCCTCCCTCAGCCCATTCAGTGTTGAGGTCTCCCTCAGCCCTGCCTCCGGAGGTGCTTGGGGCCTCTCGGGTCCGAGCCTTGGCAGGATTCTCTTGGGAACACCACCACCTCCTCGTGGGTATCACCTCCTCCTAAGAGATCAAAGCCCGCTCCTGCACGTTCATCCCAGCATCTCTCCCAAAACGCCACCATTTCCCGCTGCTGCCCTCCCCTTTCCCATTCTTAGTGTCCTTCAGGGTTGACACCCGCTTCCCTCCTTCGTTGTGGTTGCAGGAGGGTCTTGGGTGTGAGCGGGCACAGGTGCATGTGCTCCACTGCCTTTTGTCACCCAAAGTCAGCTAGAAATGGGAGACCCAGGCCAGGTGCAGTGGCTCACGCCTTTGGGAGCCACTTTGGGAGGCCGAGGTGGGTGGATCACCTGAGGTCGGGAGTTCGAGACCAGCCTGATCAACATGGAGGAGAAACCCTGTCTCTACGAAAAATACAAAATTAGCCGGGCACAGTGGTGCATGCCTGTAATCCCAGCTCCTTGGGAGGCCAAGGCAAGAGAATCACTTGAACCCGGAAGGCGGAGGTTGCAGTGAGCCGAGATCGTGCCATTGCACTCCAGCCTGGGCAACAAGAGCAAAACTCTGTCTCAAAAAAAAAAAAAAAAAAAAAAAAAAAAAAAAAAAAAAAAAAAAAAAAAAAAAAGAGAGCCAGTTCTCCTGCCCAGATGGCCTGGCTCTAACACCCACATTCTGAGCCACTGTAAACCCTCACCCATGTCCCCACTGCTGTACCGTAGAGACCAGGGCTACACAGGGGCCGGTTTCTGCTGTCCCTACCCTTGTGCCTCACTAGGGAGCTGGAGGTCCAAGGGCCTCCCCTGAGCCTCTCCTCCCACAGGGTTACTGGACCTGGAGGACGATGGGGACTTGATCACCGTGGAGTTTGACGACGGAGACACTGGCAGGATCCCCCTCTCACACATCCGCCTCCTGCCCCCCGACTATAAGATCCAATGTAAGTGACAAGCTTGTGATGCCCGGGCTCCTGCCAGGGGCCACCCATCCAGGCTCTCGCCCTCCAAGCCCAGCTCTGGGCTCTGTCTGAAGTCATTTGGAGCCATAGGTGATGGAAGTAGCAGAAACCATGGATGGGCTCCTGTGAGATCCCAGGGCTCCCAGGTCCTGGGTCCATGAGGACAGCCCAAGCCCAGTGGCCCAGGCCATGGGAAGCTGATCAAAAATTATTAATGGCTGGGCGCAGTGGCTCACACCTGTAATCCCAGCACTTTGGGAGGCCAAGGTGGCCAGATCACGAGGTCAAGAGATCGAGACCATGCTGGCCAACATGGTGAAACCCTGTCTCTATTAAAAATACAAAAATTAGCCAGGCGTGTTGAGATGCGCCTGTAGTCCCAGCTACTCAGGAGGCTGAGGCAGGAGGATCCCTTGAACCCGAGAGGCAGAGGTTGCAGTGAACCGAGATCCTGCCACTGCACTCCAGCCTGGCGACAGAGCAAGACTCCGACTCAAAAAAAAAACAAAAACAAACAAAAAAACCAAAGTCAGCATCTTTATCCACCTGTCCCAGTTCCACAAAGTGCTTTGTTTTACTTCATTCATTCAGGGGCCTCTGGCTGCTCCCTGCAGACGGGATTTCCCCCACTGGACCTCACAGCCTATCGTGGGAGCCCACCCGGGGTCAGCCACCCGGCATTGGTTGCTTCCGCCCCCATCCCTGATCCCCAGGACAGACCAGGGTCTTGGAAAATCCAAGCTGGGGGACCCCAGGCCTGATGAGCCACTCTGTCCTCTGCCCCGCAGGTGCTGAGCCATCCCCAGCCCTCCTGGTGCCAAGTGCCAAGCGCCGTAGCCGGAAGACCAGCAAAGACACTGGGGAAGGCAAAGACGGTGGTACGACTGGGTCGGAGGAACCAGGAGCCAAGGCCCGTGGGCGTGGGCGGAAACCCAGCGCCAAGGCCAAGGGTGGTACGTTGAACCGGGCCCCAGGGCAGGGGCAGTGGGTAGAACTCCTTCGTGCATCCAAACTCGGAGCTTGGGAACCTGCCCAAGTGCCTACCTGCTGTCTGTAAGAACTCTGAGCTGGGTGCGGTGCCTCACGCCTGTAATCCCAGCACTTTGCGAGGCTGAGGTGGGCAGATCGCCTGAGGTCAGGAGTTTGAGCCCAGTCTGGGCAACATGGTGAAACCCCGTCTCTACTAAAAATACAAAAATTAACCGGGCATGGAGGTGAGTGCCTGTCATCCCAGCTACGTGGGAGGCTGAGGCAGGAGAATGGCTTGAACCCGGAAGGTGGAGGTTGCAGTGAGCGAAGATCGCGCCATTATACTCCAGCCTGGGTGACGAGTGAAACTCCGTCTCAAAAAAAAAAAAAAAAAAAAAGACCTCTGCATCTTCACTGCAGGATTGTTCTGACCAGGTGACAGATGAGGAAACTGAGGCTGAGGGAGGCAGGTTGGTTTGTCAGAGGCAGAGCTGAGCTGCAGCCGGTCTGTGTTTCGTTCCAGAATCCAGAGAAAATGCTTTGTGCAGGCTGAAAGCAGAGGCTACTGGAGGACCCACTTTGGGGCCAACACAACTTAAGGTTGTTATAGGGGAACCGCCAAAGGAGTCCTAAGAAGGCCGCAGCCGGGTTCCGCTCAAGAAGTAGCAGAGCCAGGATTGAAACCAGGCCTTTCTGCTGGGCTCGGTGGTCCACGCCTGTTCTCAGCACTCTAGGAGGCCCAGGCACAGGGATCGCTTGAGCCCGGGAGTTTAAGACCAGCCTGGGCAGCAGAGCAAAACTGTATCTCTACAAAAAAAAAAAATAATACAAAAATTCCCCAGGCATAGTGTCGCATGCTTGTGGCCTCAGGTTACGTGGGAGACTGAGGCTGGAGGCTCACGTGAGCCCAGGGAGGTTAGGGCTGCAGTGAGCCCTGATCACGCCACTGCACTCCAGCTTGGGTGACTGAGACCCCATCTCAAAAAAACAAAAACAAAACCCACAGAAGCAGGCCTTCCTGATGAAAGCCACAGCTCATCTCTGCCAGGAAGCCCCCGCCCCAGCCTCTCATCTGTTTTCTTTTGTTTTGCAGACAGAGCCGCTACCCTGGAGGAGGGGAGCCCAACAGATGAGGTCCCCAGTACCCCCTTAGCCCTGGAGCCGAGCAGCACCCCAGGTTCCAAGAAGAGTCCCCCAGAGCCTGTGGACAAGCGAACCAAGACCCCCAAGGCGCGCCCAGCACCGCCACAGCCCAGCCCCGCACCACCCGCCTTCACCAGCTGCCCAGCACCCGAGCCCTTTGGGGAGCTCCCAGCCCCTGCCTCCACCCTGGCCGCAGCACCCCTCATCACCATGCCCGCCACACGCCCCAAGCCCAAGAAGGCACGGGCAGCCGAGGAATCAGGTGCCAAGGGCCCTCGGAGGCCGGGGGAGGAGACTGAGCTGCTTGTCAAACTGGACCACGAGGGTGTCACGTCACCCAAAAGCAAGAAGGCTAAAGAGGCCCTGCTGCTCCGGGAGGACCCAGGGGCCGGGGGCTGGCAGGAGCCCAAGAGCCTCCTGAGCCTGGGCAGCTACCCCCAGGCAGCCGGCAGCAGCGAGCCCAAGGCACCCTGGCCCAAGGCCACGGAGGGGGACGTCGCCCAGGAGCCCGGGCCCGGGCTCACGTTCGAGGACTCTGGGAACCCCAAGAGCCCAGACAAGGCCCAGGCCGAGCAGGACGGGGCGGAAGAGTCCGAAAGCAGCAGCAGCAGTAGTGGCAGCAGTAGCAGCAGCAGCAGCGGCTCTGAGACGGAAGGGGAGGAGGAAGGCGACAAGAATGGGGACGGGGGCTGCGGCGCCGGGGGCCGTAACTGCAGCGCTGCCAGCTCCAGGGCAGCCTCACCGGCTTCCTCCTCCTCCTCCTCTTCCTCGTCCTCTTCTTCCTCCTCCTCCTCATCCTCTTCCTCCTCCTCCTCCTCGTCCTCATCCTCCTCCTCCTCTTCCTCTTCATCTTCCTCCTCTTCCTCCTCCTCCTCCTCTTCCTCGTCCTCATCCTCGTCCTCCTCCTCCTCCTCTTCCTCTTCCTCCACCACAGACGAGGACTCTTCCTGCAGCTCAGACGATGAGGCAGCCCCCGCCCCCACGGCTGGCCCTTCTGCACAGCCGGCGCTCCCCACCAAGGCCACCAAGCAGGCCGGCAAGGCGCGGCCCTCGGCCCACTCCCCAGGCAAGAAGGCGCCTGCGCCCCAGCCCCAGGCGCCTCCTCCGCAGCCCACACAGCCTCTGCAGCCCAAGGCTCAGGCCGGGGCCAAGAGCCGACCGAAGAAGAGAGAGGGCGTCCACCTCCCCACCACCAAGGAGCTGGCCAAGCGGCAGCGCCTGCCGTCCGTGGAGAACCGGCCCAAGATCGCCGCCTTCCTGCCAGCCCGGCAGCTCTGGAAGTGGTTCGGCAAGCCCACCCAGGTAACCAAGCTCGCGCTCGGGCGGGGCGCAGGGGCGCAGGGGCCTTGTCTCTCTCTGCTGAACCCACGGCTTCACGCCGTGTCTCCGCGTGTGGTAACCTCTCAGAACCCCAGGGTGGAGGACTGGCGTCCCACTTGATGGATGGGTACACTGAGTCTCAGAGTGTCCTCAGGCACCTGGGTCTGTCGGACTCCGATGCCTGAGTCCTTCAGAGCAGAGCAGTCCTGCCCTCTGGTCCCGGGACGCAGAGCCACCCTCATGTGGAGACCAAATGAAGGAAACCGCAAAGATCAGCACAGACCCACAGGCGTCAGCGCCACGTGGAAGGAAGGGGCTTTCCAGGCCTCTGGGTTCTTTTTTTTCCCCCTTTTTTGAAACCGAGTCGCTCTCTGTTGCCCAGGCTGGAGTGCGGTGGTGCGATCTAGGCTTACTGCACCCTCCACCTCCAGGGTTCAAACAATTCTTCCGCATCAGCCTCCCAAGTAGCTGGGATTACAGGCACCCGCCACCATGCCTGGCTAGTTTTCGTATTTTTAGTAGAGATGGGGTTTCACCTTGTGGGGCAGGCTGGTCTCGAACACCTGGCTTCAAATGATCTGCCTGCCTCAGCTTCCCAAAGTGCTGGGATTACAGGTGTGAGCCACCACGCCTGGCTTTTTCTTTTCTTTCTTTTTATTTTCTTTTAGAGACAGGATCTTGCTCTGTCACCCAGGATGGAGTGCAGTGGCGCTATCACAGCTCACTGCAGCTTTGAACTCATGGGCCCAAGCAATTTCCCCGCCTCAGCCTCCTGACTAGCGGGGACTCCAGACGTGTGCCACCATGCTGCCCAGCTGGTTTTTAAATTTTTTTGTAGAGACAGAGTCTCACTGTGTTGTCTGGGCTGGTCTTGAACCCCTGGGCTCAAGTGATCCTCCTGCCGCAGCCTCCCAGAGTGCTGGGATTCCAGGTGCTAGGCCTGACAGACTGTTGTGTGTGGCGTTTGCAGTGTTCCCAGCCATGCCCCGGGCTCCCAGCCACCAGTGTGGCAGTCCCAGCAGAAGGTGCCTCCTTCCCGGGTTTGCCAGCAGAAGTCCAGGGTTGAATCTCCTTGGCCTGGCCGGGATCTCGTGTCCACCCCTGAGTGAATTAATATGGCCTGGAAGACAGACAGTCCTGGCTGACCAGGTCGGGGTCCTGTGTCCGCTGCCTGCAGCAGTGGGTTGGTTGTTCAGAAGGAGCCCTTCCAGCCTGCCTGTGGCTGGCTGTACACTCACACACACACGTGCACACAGTGCACTCACAAACACAGCCACATGGACACACGCATACATATGCATGCACATGTACACACGAATGCACGTACAGCTGCACACAAAGGCAAGTACACACGCACGCAGACATACACATGAATGCACGCCTGTACATGAACCATGTAAACATGAACATGCACACAAATACACTACACACTACACCCACACACATGCACACAAGTACACTACACACTACACCCAAATGCACACTTGCACACGTACACAAATGTAGGCGCATACATGCATGCACATGCATCCATGCACACGAACACGTGCACAAATGCACAGATGAACATGTGCACACACAGGCACATACACATGGCAGGACCCAGCGTGAGAAATGAGAGTGGTTCAGACAGGCTGGCAGTGACCCCCCCGTGTGCCGTAGGTGTGGGGCAGGAGCACCTGTTCCAGTAGGATTCAGTGGTGTCTCAGACAGCATTTCCAAAGCTGCTGTAGAACGGAGTTTCCAGTCTGTCTTGCCCACGTGCAGTGGTTGAAGTCTGTAATCTCAGCACTTTGGGAGGCTGAGGCGTGAGGATCACTTAAGCTTGGGAGTTCAAGGCTGCAGGGAGCTTTGATTGTGCCACTACACTCCACCCTGGGCAATAGAGTGATTCCTTGTCTTGAAAAAAATAATAGTTTTAGCTGGGTGCAGTGGCTCATGCCTGTAATCCCAGCACTTTGGGAGGCCCAGGCAGGAGGATCACTTGAGGTCAGGAGTTCGAGACCAGCTTGCCAACATGGTGAAACCCCATTGCTACTAAAAATACAAAAATCAGCCAGGCGTGGTGGTGCACGCCTGTAATCCCAGCTACTTGGGAGGCTGAGGCAGGAGAACTGCTTGAATCTGGGAGGCGGAGGCTACAGTGAGCCAAGATCGTGCCACTGCACTCCAGCCTGGGCGATAGAGTGAGACTTCATCTCAAAAATAATAATAGTAACAAGTTTTAAAAGATAAAAAAGGCCAGGCATGGTAGCTCACGCCTGTAATCCCAGCTCTTTGGGTGGCTTATGTGGGAGGATCACTTGAGGCCAAAAGTTCGAGACCATCCTGGGCAACACAGACCCCCATCTCTACAAAAATAAAAATATTAGCCATGCATGGTGGTGCATTCCTGTAGTCCCATCTACTCAGGAGGCCGAGGCAGGAGGATGGCTTTAGCCCAGGAGATTGAGGCTGCAGTCAGCTATGATAGTACCACTGGATTCCAGCCTGGGTGACAGAGCAAGACCCTTTTTCTGAAAAAAGTAATTTTAAAAAGAAAAATAAGGCCAGGTGCAGTGGCTGACACTGCAATCCTAGTGCTTTGGGAGGCAAAGGTGGGAAGATGGTTTGAGACCAAAAGTCTGAGACCATCCTGGGCAACATAGTAAGACCTTGTTCTCTACAAAAATTTAAAAAAATCAGCCGGGCGTGATGCGCGCCTGTATTCTCAGCTACTCAGAGGCTGACGTGGGAGAGGATTTCTTGAGCCTAGGAGTTCGTGGCTGCAGGGAGTCATGATTGCGCCACTGCACTCCAGCCTGGGCAACAGAGTGAGACCCTGTCTCAAAAATAAAAAGTCTCGTAGCGGCAGAATCCTTGGATTAAGTGAAGCGCCTCTTGGAGACCTAGCATGTCAAAGAGATGGAAGAGGGGCTTCCCCAGTTGGAGCGAGACAAGGGGCTTCCTCTTCTCCCCAGAATTGGATAGGGGTTGACTTGGAGGCCAAGGGCCCGGAGTCCCAAGCAGCAGAGCCTGCTAGGCGGTGGGCTCGGCGGGGCTGGGCCAGGGCCGTGCCGTGACACACATGTCCTTGCAGCGGCGTGGCATGAAGGGCAAGGCCCGCAAGCTCTTCTACAAGGCCATCGTGCGCGGCAAGGAGATGATCCGCATCGGGGACTGCGCCGTGTTCCTCTCCGCCGGCCGTCCCAACCTGCCCTACATTGGCCGCATCCAGAGCATGTGGGAGTCGTGGGGCAACAACATGGTGGTCCGCGTCAAGTGGTTCTACCACCCCGAGGAGACCAGCCCGGGCAAGCAGTTCCACCAGGGCCAGGTGAGCCTGCGGCACCCCCGGCTGGGCTCCCCAGTCCTAGGCAGTGGAGGGCAGACCTGAGGGCGAGCGAGGCATTCTGGGTGCTGGAGGATCAGTGGCCCTGCCCAGTGGGTCAGCCCTGTCCTGGGGCCTGGGGTCAGGTGCGGCGGCTCCCCCAGCTCACCCAAGCCCCTCCCTGTCCCCCACACAGCACTGGGACCAGAAGTCCAGCCGCAGCCTCCCGGCGGCCCTGCGGGTCTCCAGCCAGAGGAAGGACTTCATGGAGGTAGGTGGTGGTGGTGGTGGTGGTGGTGGGCAGGTTGGGGGTGGCTGCCTCCTTCCGGGCAGCTCAGACAGGGCCTGGCTCAGCATCCGCTGCTGTCCCCCATGGTCTCCCTCGGCCTCTGACCTCCTGTCCCTGCCACTCTCAGTGCCTGGCTCCTGTTCTCTGTCTCTCCCAGTCTCTGCGTCTGTCTCCATCTCTGGGTCTCCTCTGCTCTCCCAGTGTCTGTCCCTGAGTCTCCGGCCATTCTTACCCTCTGACTCTCTCTGGGTCTCTCCCAATCTCTGTCTTTCGGCCTCTGGGTCTCTCTCAGTCTCTCTCTCAGTCTGTGTCTCTCTGGGTCTTTGGATCTCTTGGTCTGTCTGTCCTTGTCTTCTTTCTCTCATTTGTTCTCCATCTCTCAGTCTCTGTCTCTCTTTTGTTGGTCTGTCTCTTCCTCAGCCTCTGTCTCCAACGTGGTCTCTGTCTCTGTCTCTGTCTCGGTCCCTGGGGCTCCCTCTGCTTCTGTCTCTGTCCCTGTGGCTCCCCGGGGCTCCCTCGGCCTCTGTTCCCTCCACCTGCCATCCTGATATCCCTGTGTGCCCACAGCGCGCGCTGTACCAGTCCTCACATGTGGACGAGAATGACGTGCAGACGGTGTCACACAAGTGCCTGGTGGTGGGCCTGGAGCAGTATGAGCAGATGCTGAAGACCAAGAAGTACCAGGACAGCGAGGGCCTGTACTACCTCGCGGGCACCTACGAGCCCACCACGGGCATGATCTTCTCCACGGACGGCGTGCCCGTGCTCTGCTGAGCCCACCGGGCCCCACAGGCCACTGGCCACCTGTGCCCCGAGGATGGCCAGGGACCCCTCTCCATCACTGCCACGGCGCGGGGACCACGTGCGTTGTGTGCATGCGAGCGCTCCTGCAGGCATGTGCATGGGGCCAGGTGTGCACGTTGACGCCCGGGTGAGCGTGTGTGTGCATGTGTGTGCCCATGTGCATGCACGTGTGTGCACACATGTGCACAAGCCTCCAGCCCCACCTTCCAACCCCTCAGTGCCCCTAGGACAGGGGCCCCTCTTAGCTATCAGGGTATGGCCCTGCCGTCCCCCTCAGGGCAGCCTCGGCCGGGACCGGCCCTTCCTGCCCAGCACGTTGCAAGCACTTGGCCAGGCCGGCCCTCCAGGCTGCTGCTGCGTGGGGGCCCGGGGGCCCCCAGGCCCATGCAGACTGGGGATTCTGGTGGGGAGGGGGGCTTCTAAGGAACCAAACTGACGTTCACTCTGGGCTTCCCGGGCACCCTTAGCATGGAGCCCACCCCAAGGCCTCCCACTGTGCATGGGACGGGGTGGCCCGATGCCAGCCGGCCTCCTTGACCGTGCCAGGGGCCCTGCCCCCACCCTCTCAGGATGGCCTGGACTTGGGGAACAGAGCCGGGTGGGGTTGCAGCCCGGAGCATCAAAGGCACCAGGTGGATTGGGCCCAGCAAAGGCCCACCCTGGTCCAAACCCTCACACTACAGAAAAACCCCAATGGTGCTGAAACCCTTGCCCGGCCACGCCCGGCCCCTCCCCACCCAGGAGGGAGGTGGCACTTCTTAACCTGTACAGTTTTATTGTACCAAGAGACTCGCCCCGCCCCTGTATCATAAGCCTTTAAATGGAGTCAACTTTTTAATTATATATATAAAGATAAATATATATAAATATATATAAATATAAACTTTTTAAAACTGTGAAAAATAGCTATGAAATTTAAAAAAAAAAAAAAAAGAACACATTCTGACGTGCAGAATATTATTTTTTATTTCCTGTTAGATTGTAGTGTCTAGCACCGGCTTTACCGGCCTCCCAGTCCCCAGCACAGCCCCACCCACCCCGCCAAGTGTACTGTACTCGCCCCCCAGGATAGAGAAAAGAGGGAGAGAAGAGGGAGAGAGGCAGGAGCCGGCCCGAGCCCAGGGTCCCTGCTTGGGCCGCAGAAAGCACTTAACCAGGCCCCAAGCCTTCCAGGGAAACCAAGGCCTCAACCAGACAATCTTGAGGGAAGGAAAAGCCAGACTTTGGGTTTGTTTTTTGGGGGAATTTTTTTTTTTTAAGTTTCTTTTGGAATTTTGTTTGTTGGCAAATTCTGTGTGATCTTTTTTCATAAGAAAAAAAAGAAAAAGATTTAATTGGAAAAATAAAATGGTTTGGAGTGGTTTATTTCAGGGGCTGGAGTAGGGGTGGTATCTGGGGGGATTCTGCCATAGCAGGGCACTGAGAAGTAGGATTCGACTGGAAGTTGGGTACCACCCATGCAGGGGCAGTGACCTGATGGCCATCTAAATGAACTAACCAGCTGGGCACGGTGGCTCACGCCTGAATCGCAGCACTTTAGGCGGCCGAGGTGGGAGGATCACTTCAGGCCAGGAGTTAGAGACCAGCCTGAGCAACGTGGTGAAACCCTGTCTCTACTAAAAATACAAAAATCAGCCGGGTGTGGTGGCACACACCTGTAATCCCAGCTACTCGGGAGGCTGAGGTGGGAGAATCACTGGAACCCGGGAGGCAGAGGTTCCAGTGAGCTGAGATTGTACCACTGCACTCTGGCCTGGGGGTGACAGAGAGATGGTCTCAAAAAAAATTTTTTTGAGCAAATTTACATGAGAAAAAAAAGTTAAGTTGGCTGGGCACGGTGGCTCATGCCTGTAAAATCCCAGCACTTTGGGAGGCTGAGGTAGGCAGATCACTTGAGGTCAGGAGTTCGAGACCAGCCTGGCCAATATGGTGAAACCCCATCTCTACTAAAAATACAAAAAAATTAGCTGGGTGTGGTGGTGCACGCCTGTAATCCCAGCTACTTGGGAGGCAGAGGCAGGAGAACTGCTTGAACCCGGGAGGCGGAGGTTACAGTGAGCTGAGATCGTGCCACTGCACTCCAGCCTGGGCAACAAGTCAAGACTCCATCTCAAAAAAACAATTCCAGGCACGGTGGCTCACGCCTGTAATCCCAGCACTTTGGGAGGCTGAAATGGGTGGATCACCTGAGGTCGGGAGTTTGAGACCAGCCTGACGAACATGGAGAAACCCCATCTCTACTAAAAACACAAAATTAGCCGGGCATGGTGGCACATGCTTGTAGTCCCAGCTACTCGGGATTCTGAGGCAGGAGACTCGCTTGAACCCGGGAGGCAGAGGTTGTAGTGAGCTGAAATCGAGCCACTGCACTCCAGCCTGGGCAACAAAAGCGAAACTTTCCCCTCTCCCCCCCAAAAAAAGTAAAGCTGCACATTCCCAGCCACGCCTATCACAACTGAAGAAAATGATACTAATGGTAAGAGTGGCCCCAAGCCATCACCTAGATGGGGGTGGACAGCCTCTGCACTGGGGCCTAGGGAAGCTACAGGTGGGGGTCTGGCCTAGCGACTGACCTGGTTCGTGTGGGTGGCCTGCAGAGGACAATTGGGGCTTTGCAAAGAGGGTAACCCAGAGAGGGCAGCCAGCTGGCCTCAGGCAAGGGAAGGGCCCGGCGTGGGCTATGGGAAAGGCTGTGGTGTCACCTGGTGTAGTCGGCCCAAGTGGCCGCCCACCTGGACCCCAGGGAGGATGCCTGCCCTGTATCCTGGAGGCTGCAGACCCGGAGTACAGGTGGCCCTTCTGCCCTCCCCTTTAAGGGACCCACATCAAAACCTGGACCAGCCTCACTGCTTGGGGAAACTAAGGACAGAACAGGCTGGGTACAGTGGCTCACACCTATAATCCTGGCACTCTGGGAGACCGAGGCAGGAGGAACACTTGAGGCCCAGACTTTGCGACCAGTCTGGGCAACAGCAAGATCCCATCTCTACACCAAATAAAAGAATCTAGCCAGGCGTGGTGGCACGTGCCTGTATTCACAGCTATTTGGGAGGCTGAGGTGGGAGGATCACAGGAGCCCAAGAGGTGGAGGCTGCAGTGAGCTATGATGGCACCACCGCACTCCAGCCTCGGCGACAGAGCGAGAGCCTGTCTCATAAAGAAAAAACAAAAATGAGGCACAGGCCGGGTGCAGTGGCTCACGCCTGTAATCCCCCAACACTTTGGGAGGATGAGACAGGTGGATCACTTGAGGTCAGGAGTTTGAGACCAGCATGGCCAACATGGTGAAACCCCGTCTCCACAAGAAAAATTAGCCAGGTATGGTGGCAGGCGCCTGTAATCCCAGCTACTTGGGAGGCTGAGGCAGGAGAATTGCTTGAACCTGGGAGGCGGAGGTTGCAGTGAGCCAAGATCGTGCCACTGCGCTCCAGCCTAGGCAACAGAGCGAGACTCAGGCTCAAAGAAAAAAAAAAAAAGAAAGAAAATCAGGAATGGAACAGGGCAGGATTTCGTCCAAATTGCACAGATCAGTAAAAGGGCTGAGGCTCGAGGCCAGGAGGCTCTGACTCCTAGGACGCAGTGTAGTCCCTGAGGGGTAGGGGACAAATCACGCCCGCTTTGTTTCCCCTTCAAATGGGCTGAATGCAGCCATCCTCCCTGATCCTCACGGAGACTGGGGGGTCAAGGTGAGCGACAAACCACAAGTGCTCCCAGCTGTCACCCCACCACCCAGCCCTGCCCACAAACCAAGCCTACCTGGTATGAGGACACCCTCCTGCTCCCTGATCCGCCCCGCCCACCTCGCAGATGGAAAGACTGAGGTCTGGCTTACACGGGGGCGACCCGAGTTCCACCGGGATCCCAAGATGGCAGTCCCGGCCCCCGTCCACGCACAAACTCTGCTTGGAGGCGGCAGTGCAGCGGTCTGCTTTATCTTTTAATGGCCAGTGCGGTACAGTTAGTGGACAGACGGGTGACGGGACACAGCAGGGTTGAAACAGGGCAGTCACAGCCAGGGCCGGGGTTCTGTAACGGTGGGCCGTCCTCCCCCTGGAAACGCTGTCTCGGCAAGGACACCCTTAGAATCCCCCAACCTCAGGGTGCCACCCACACGGGCCTGGTGTTCTGGGGGACCCAGGCTGGAGTACCCCCAGCCTCTCCCTACTTGCTAGGGACCCTTGGGTCTGTCGGGTCCCTTGCTGGATGAGGGTCAAGACCTAGGTCAAGTTGACTTCAGCCGGGGTGTGGGGGCCCTACTTCGCAGCCCCCAGACTTACCTCCCCTCTTCTGTCATGGGCCAAGGCAGCAATGGGAGGGTTCCCTAGTCAGGCACAGCCCCCTGGCCTGTGGCATCGCGTGGGTGTGTGGGGAGGTCCTGATGTGCCTGGCTGGCACCACTGCTGTGGTTCCTGAGAGGCTGATGCAGACCGCAGGCGGGTCCCCTTCGGACCCAGGGCTCCAACTCCTTCATGGCTAACGCGTTTTGTTTAGGAGAAGCAGTCTCTAAGAATGAGGACAGAAGGGGGAGGCCTGAGGGTGACAAGGTGGGGGGCTGCCCCTCTCCTCTCAGGGCTCCAGGGTTCATGAGGGGTCCTTGCTGGAGGCTGGCCAGGTGGTGCCCCGATCAGTGGCAGCGGGTGATGAGGGCCGGGGTGCAGTCACCGGGTACGCACACTCTGGCGGGCGCCTGCTGTCCTGGGTGGGGACACGGTGCCTGTGACCCCGCAGAGTGCTGGCTGGGCTGGAGCTGGGGCCGCTGGACACAGATGGAAGGTAGAGGCAGGTATGAGACCAAACACAGAACACAGTGCTGGCCAGAGCCCCGGGTCACAGAAATGTGTCCCGGTCCTCGAAGGACTTTGCAGAACTTCAGGCCAGGATTGGGGATGGCTGGACCCAGAGGGGGTGGCGCTGCTGGCACAGGGAGAGGCTCAGGGCCCCGCAGGCACTGAGGTGGGGACGGGGGAGGGGCCTTCAGGCCTCGGGGCCCCTGGTCAGGCCCTCGGCGTCCCTGGCAGTGGGCAGAGCTGGCTCAGAGGCCTGAGAGGATGGAGCCATTGGCGGTGGAGGGGTGCAGGCAGCTGCTGTGGGCGTCGCGGGTGAGGCTGTAGGTGCAGTAGGCCACGGCGGACCCCAGTGTCAGCCCCGACATGTAGGACACGGTCATGGTGTTCCCTGTGGACAACACTGGCCTGAGGGGAGCAGGGCCGGGGCGACCACCTGGTGGCCACGGCTGCTCGGGTGTGAGGTGCGGTGACACCCGTGTGAACCGAGCCGCCCCTCCAGGACCCGCTGTCCCATCGCTCTGCGTGGGAGCACCCTCTCCGGATCCTGTCCTTCCTCATTCCTTCTCCCCGGGGCCATCTGCTATGCACACCAGGCCTCGCCTGCTTCTCTGGGTCCCCCAAACCCCCATTTTTAAAATTTAAAGACAAGGTCTTGCTCTGTTGCCCCGACTAGAGTGCAGTGGTACAGTCACAGTTTTCTGCAGCCTTGACCTCCTGGGCTCAAGTGATCCCCCAACCTCAGCTTCCCAAATACCTGGGACCACAGGCACATACCACCACGCCTGGCTAATGTAAAAGAAATTTCTGTAGAGACTCAGTCTCACTATACTGCCCAGGCTGGTCCCAAGCTCCGGGGCCCAAGGGATACTTCTACCTTGGCCTCCAAAACACTGGGATCACAGTCCTGAGCCAGTGCGGCTGGCCCCAACCCTCCCCATTTTAATCTCCAGTCTCAGCCAGGTATGGTGGCTCACGCCTGTAATCCCAGCACTGGGAGGCTGAGGTGGGCGGATCACCCGAGGTTAGGAGTTCGAGACCAACCTGGCCAACATGGTGAAATCTCACCTCTACTAAAAATACAAAAATTAGCCAGATGTGGTGGTGGGCATCCATAATCCCAGCTACTCAGGAGACTGAGGCACGAGAACTGCTTGAACCTGCAAGACACAGATTGCAGTGAGCCGAGATCGTGCCACTGCACTCCAGCCTGGGGAACAGAGCAAGACTCCATCTTAAAAAAAAAAAAAAAAAAAAAAATCTCCAGTCTCCGATCTCCAGCTTCCTCCCTATCAGGGACAATTTGGGATGTCCAATGGGCACCTGGAACATACCAAATCCCAAACCCAACCCCAACCCCTCCCCGCAAGGCCCCTTCCCATCTCAGTCTGGGCCAGTGCCAGCCTTCTTGCCTTGAACAGTGGACCCCAAACCTGAAGCCCCCTTCCCTCTCTCACACCCTACCTCTCAACCCGTCAGCCGGTCCTGTGGGCTGCTGTCCAAACAAGACCTGGAATCTGGCACCTCCCAGTGCCACGTCGACCTCCTCCAGGTCTGGGCCCCGTCCTCAAGGACTGGTAAAGTAGCTCCTCACTCACCTCCATGCCCACAGCAGCTGGAGGAATGCTTTATCAACCATCAGACCCCATTCCTCTCCTCTCCAGCCCCTGGCCTCAGTGCCCGCAGGACCTTTGCACATGCCATTCCCTCTGCCTGGATGCCTTTCCCTTGCATCCTCACATGGCTGTCTCCCTCACTACTACCTCCAGGTCTTTGCTCAAAAGTCACCTCCTGGCCGGGCCCGGTGGCTCAAGCCTGTAATCCCAGCACTTTGGGAGGCCGAGATGGGTGGATCATGAGGTCAGGAGATCGAGACCATCCTGGCTAACACGGTGAAACCTCGTCTCTACTAAAAAATACAAAAAATTAGCCGGGCGTGGTGGCGGGTGCCTGTAGTCCCAGCTACTCGGGAGGCTGAGGCAGGAGAATGGCATGAACCCGGGAGGCGGAGCTTGCAGTGAACTGAGATCCGGCCACTGCACTCCAGCCTGGGCAACAAAGCGAGACTCCGTCTCAAAAAAAAAAAAAAAAAAAAGTCACCTCCTCAGTGAGGTCTTCCCAGATTGCTCCATTTACACTGCTGGCTCTTGAGCCTGACTCTCCCCATCCCATCACTCCTGTTTCTCTGCTTTATTTTTCCCCATAGGACTTCCTGCCATTCAACCAGTCACACCAATCTAGGATTTTTTTTTTTTTTTTTTTTTCGAACAGGATCTTCCTCTGTCACCCAGGCTGGAGTGCAGTGGCGTCATCACAGCTGCAATCTCAAACTCCTGGGCTCAAGTGATCCTCCCATCTCAGCCTCCCGAGTAGCTGGGACCATAGGCGCACGCTACCATACCCAGCTAATTTTTAACACTTTTGTAGAGAGGAGAGGCTCTCGCTGTGCTACCCAGGCTGGTCTTTAACTCCTGGGCTCAAGTGATCCGCCCACCTTGCCCTTCCCAAGTGTTGGGATTGTAGGTGTGAGCCACTGCGCCCAGCCTGGGCTGCCTCCACATCTGGACGGTCAGTCCCACAGCACGGGGAGTGCCGTTTTGTCGCCACTGTGTCCCCAGTGCCTTGAAAAGCACTTGGTCCACAGGAGGGGCTCACCAAATAGTTGTGGGGTACACGAATGAATGAGTGAATGAATGAGTGAACGAATGAAGTGGTTGAGAATGTCTCCACACCTACGGCCTCCCAGACATTGACTGTTCTGAACCTTCAGAACCCAAATGCACCTTCTTGCGGTCTGCCCTGGGTTTCCTCGTGAGGGGGACGTTGTGCTGCTGGGAGGACCACCCCCTTCCATGCCCCGTGGGCCTCACCTGCCAGCTCCCGCTGCTTGGGGCTCACTTTGCCCGCCGCCAGGATCATGGGCACGCTGCCAAAGTAGCCGTTGCTGATGCCCATAAGCAGCGAGAAGACGCAGGGCCAGGCGGGGTGGCGCAGGGCGGGTGTGCCGCTGGGGTAGACGCACAGGATGAAGAGAGGGATGAAGACTACACGCAGGCAGGAGCAGGCCAGCAGGTGGGTGCCCCGCCAGTCCACGGGCAGAGCTGCCAGGATCTGCAGAGAGCCAGGCATGTGGGCGCCCTGTCCCAGCCACCCCCACTCCCCTCACAACCCCCCCAGCCTCCAGCCACGTTCCCATCCCCAAACACTCCTGGGTCTGTCCAGCTCGGCCTGCACCCCTGCCCTTCTCCGGATCGCCCCTCTAAAATCCCCCAAATCCCACTTAAAACTTTTTCCCTTAGAGTCAGGGTATCGGTCTATCCCCCAAGCTGGAGTGCAGTGGCACGATCGTGGCTCACTGCAGGCTCAAACTCCTGGGCCCAAGCAATGCTCCCACCTCAGCCTCCAGAGTAGCTGGGACTACAGGCACATGCCACCACGGCTGGCTAAGTGTTTTGTTTGCTTGCCTGTTTTCTGAGACAGAGTCTCAGGCTGTCGCCCAGGCTGGAGTGCAGTGGCATGATCTCGGCTCACTGCACCCTCCACCTCCTGGGTTTAAGTGATTCTCCTGCCTCAGCTTCCCGAGCAGCTGGGATTACAGGCGCACACCACCATGCCCAGTTAATTTTTGTATTTTCAGTAGACACGGGGTTTCACCATGTTGGCCAGGCTGGTCTGGAACTCCTGGCCTCAAGTAATCTACCCATCTCTGGCCTCCCAAAGTGCTGGGATTACAGGCATGAGCCACTGCACCTAGCCATTTCTTTGAGCCATTTCTGAGGGTCCCTGCCCTCTCTGGATCCCCTCTGGGGCATCCTCCTGTGCTCATCCCCGGAGGACCTGTGACTGTGAGGCGAGAGGGTGAGTGCCACACCTGTTCTCCGAGACGCAGCTGACACTCCGGGGTGCCCCAGTGGGATCAGGCCGGGGCCACCCTCCACAGAACACTGTCTGGCATGGTGCCACTGCATGGCTCTTGCCCTTTCCACCTGGGATCCACATGCATCCTTCACTCAGAACCCTTCCCGGATGGACCAAGGCTTCCCCCATCACCTCCACCCCGTTGCTTCCCCCGACACTGGGCAGGGCGGGCAGCCCACCTTGCCCACGAAGTCTGACAGGTTGAACACAGCCATGATGAGGATGGGCAGCCATTCGCCCAGGATGCAGTGGCGGATCTCAGACTCGAGGCCAGGGAACAGGCACAGCGTGATGAAGTAGGTCACAGCGATGGAGAGCATGTCGGCCCAGATCACCCGCGCCACCACGTAGCGGTGCAGCAACAGGGCTGGGGGCGGGTGGGGGGTCAGAGGCAGTGCCCACAGGGACCCCTGCCTGCCTCCCACCCCCTGCCTGGGTACCAGCACCAGGGCTGCAGAGGGACCCCCCCCAACTCACCTCTGAAGGTGGGCCAGCTGTGCTGGACCCTTGGCCGCGGCACATCAAAGCGCATGTAGGCCCCGCCACTGCCGGTCACCTCGTGGGCTGGGCTGTCCTTTGGGGACCCGCTGGGGGCCAGGGCCGGGGCTGGGTGCTCCTGGAGGGAGGACAGAGTGGGATGGGGTTTGAGTGGAGGACAGGACAGGAGAGGAATCCAGGCCCAATCAGAAGAGCTGCACTGGGGCTGGCACTGACATTCAGGTGGTGCCTACTGTGTGCAGACACCCCTCTCCCACTTTATCAAGGTCTCTCACTTCACATTTCTGTTTTAGAGAGAGGGTCTTGCTCTGCTGCCCAGGCTGGAGTGCAGTGGTGCAGTCACAGCTCACTGCAGCCTCAACTTCCTGGGCTCAGGCAATCCTCCCACCTCAGCCTCCCAAGTAGCGGGGACTACAGCCATGTGCCATCACCCAGGCCAGTTTTTTTGCTGTTTTCTTTTTTGTAGAGACAGGGTCTTGCTATGTTGCCCAGGCTGATCTCAAACTCTTGGGCTCAAGCGATCCTCCCACCTTAGCCTCCTCTATAGCTAGGATTGCAGGTGTGAGCCATCGGGCCTGGCTCTCACACTTCGGATGCTGCAAATTCCACCTCACCACTCCCATGAACCCTCTACCAGCTTCCGACCAAACCAACCAGAGCATCTTGTCCCCCATGACCCCTTTACTCCTCCTCCAAACACACGGAGCTCCTCCCAGCCTCTGAGCCACTGCACACACTTTTCCCTCCACCCCAACACCTTTCCTGTGGGTCAGGTCTTAGCCCAAAAGTCCCTCGGGGAACGTCCCTGGCCATGAGAGGGATGCACCCGTGCCCCGGCTTGTCCCTTTCCACCCTGGGTCCCTCTCTGGGTGTGGGTGCTCCCCTGGGGATGGTGTTTCTGGCTCACTTCAGTGTCCCCAGCCCAGGGCCCAGGTGACTCACTGGATCAAGGCCTGCATGACCATTCTGGTTCCGGACCCTCAGGAATGAGGACCAACGGCTCCCTCATCCCGCCTCTGCATGGTCTGGCACTCCTGACCTCACCCTGCAGGTGTCCCCAGGACTGTACAGCTGCCGGCCCTGAGCCTGGGGGGCTGTGCAGCGCTGCTGCCACCAGAGGGCACCCCAGCCCCCCAAGGACAGCTGCCTGCCCCAGGGATGGTGGGACAGGGCACTTCCTGGCAAGGGCTGTCTGTGCTGGGGACCCCACAGGGGCAGTGTGACACGGAAGCCCAGCAGAACCAGGGGCCACAGAACAAGCCCCTGGCCCTCCCTCTCTGCCTGTCTATCCTCACCTGGGAGACCACTCCCTTTCCTGGCTGGCTGGTGGTGACTTATATGGGAAACTCTGGGGGCCCCGCTACACCCCCTCAGGACACCCAGGGTTATCCCTGAGCCCTGATTTCCCTCCTGGTGTCCTGTCTCTAGGAAGGAAGGGTGTGAGCTTCCTAGAGAGTTTGCTGCCAGGCTGAGCTTGCAGGAGGAATCTCCAGCGTGGGTTGGCACAGCCAGGAGGGCTGAGACCCCCCCAGAACCAACGTGGGCTGTCCCAGGGATGGAAACTTTAGTGTACATCATGTGGGGTGTCACTGCGGACAGGAGCCATGCACACCGCACGCCTCACGCCATGGGATACAGCAGCTGGGCAGAGCCCCAGACCACAGATGCAGGCGGGGTGGGGCCTCAGGCCACGGGATGTGGGGGTGCCACTAAGAACCCACAGCTGAGTCCACAGAATAAAGGGAGCTGGCAGGAAGTGGTCTCCGCCACAGCGGGACGCCGCAGCCTGGGGTGCAGGGGACGGGCTGGGCCGCGTGTACTTCCCAACCTCGCGGTGGGGACAGAGGAGGGAACAGAGGTGGGCGATGCGCACTTACAAAGTGGACGTCCCCGGCGGCGACGTCGTGGTGCACGCGGTAGCCAGAGCCCTTGCTCAGGCCTGGCCTGCCCCGGCGGCTGTCACGCGGCCGTGTGGTATAGAAGAGCACGAAGCGGCTGCGCCGCACTAACAGGTGCAGCAGGAAGCACAGCAGCTCCAGTGCCACTGACACCAGGAAGAAGATGAGAGTGCTGGCGCGCTCGTCGGGCAGCAGCAGCTTCGTGAGGATGCGGCTCAGAGAGATCATCACGCCCGCCGTGCCTGGGGGGCATACACAGTGGGCCCGGGCCTGACCCGCCCAGCTCCCTGCACCACTCCGCCCCGACCCATCCCCGCCCACACAGACCCCTCCCCACCGGCGCCCCCTTCCACCCACAGGCCCCTCCCACCACCGCCGACCCCGCCCTCCACCACCGGCCCTGCCCCCACCCACAGGCCCCACCCACTTCCAACCCCCCGCTCCCACAACCAGACCAGCTCCACCAGCCCCTTCCAGCAATTCCTACAGTAAGCGCCCCAACTGCTTCCCGATCCCATTCAGCTCCGCCCCTACTCAGCCACGCCCAGCTCCATCCCACCCTCCACCCCCACTCAGCTTGGCCCCACACAGCCCCGCCCCACCTCCCTTCCCAGCCACGCTCCCTGCCGCTCCATCTAAGTCCTGAGTCCCGTTTCTCTCCGGCCCCAACTCCGGTTGCCCCCAGCTCCGCCCCAGCCACAAGAGGAGCTGCTCACAGGAGCTGCCCCTCACAGCAGCCCCACCCCGACGCCGCTCACACACCCCCACCGTGGGGCATTTACCCAGTGCCTGCTGCGTGGCTGCACCCTCCTGCTCTGAGGACGCAGTAGGGCCACGATGACACACGGACGCAGGGTGGGAAGAGGATGGATGCAAACAAGATTGTGCGTGATTCAGGCAGGGGGCAGAAAGAAACGGAACAGAGGGCGCGCAGAGGTGGGGGGCAGTTAGAGGACCCCTGTCCCATTGGGGGCCTTTGACGCGGAGGTCTGCAGGGCAGGGCCGGGAGTGCAGCCTGGGGACGGGTGTTCCTGGCCGGGGACTGCTGTGAGCTGAGTGCTCATGTTTGAGGCGCTGGAAGCTGCGATTAGGGTCACGAGGCTGGGAGGGAGGGCCTTGGGGTGGGCGGGCTGTGGGTTTTTTCTTAGTGTGGCCATGGGCCACTGCCCAGTGTGAGACAGGGTGGGTCAGGGCCATGGTGGGCCACCCCGTGAGGGTGGGCAGGGCTCTGAGCGCGTCTTTTCTGTGGGGCCCTTGGCTCCATAAACCACCTGACATCAGTGTGCCGGCACAGTTCTGCACCCACTCTGGCTCAGCCCCACCACAAAATCTACCGGCCAAGATGGGAGTCTGGGAGCTCCGGGGCGTCTGGTCTACCTCAGCACCAGGCAGAGGGTTGCAGAACGCCTCCAAGGGGAGAAACGAACCAGGCCCACGTGGGTCTTGATCTGGGCTTCCGCTTCCTGCCTGGGCGGCACTGACCCCGGGCGGTCCAGGCACAGAAGGAAGCTTGGGGACCCTGAGAGGAAGGGGCTTGCACGCATACAGTGTCACTGCCAGGGGCCAGTGCTGCCCCTCTGCAGGGGCTGGAGGCCAGGGGACAGAACTAGGACTTGGAGAAGGGCCGGGTGTCATGTAAGGTTCAGGCATGAGCAAGAGGGTGCCATTTGCTGAGAAGGGGCGGGTGTGAGTGGCAGGGTTGGGGGAGGAGACGTGAGTTTGAGAAGCCCGTGAGACACCCACGTGGGGTGCTGACCAGGGGGTGGCTTGTGTGCCCGTGGCTGCAAGGAGAGCATGGTGCTGTAGGCATGGCGTGATGTCCATGACATCACGGCCATGGATGGGGCCCACTCCCTAACACACGTGCGCACACTTACAAAACGCACACCTAGCCACATGCTCAGAGACACACAAGCTTCCCCCATCACAAAGGATCACACACCCCAGAAACACAGCACACACATGTGTGGGCCTACATGTCCCTCCCATGTGGGAGTCCACCCCTTTTCTACCCCCAGCCAGGCCAGGAAAGATGGCGATCCCTGTCCCTAGCTCAGCGTGCCCAGGGATTGTGAGCCTCCCTCCCAGACCGGGGCACATCATGGGGAGCCCCCGGGAAGAAGCTTCCAGAGCCCAGGGCAGCTCAGCACCCCCTTCCCCGGGGATCTGCAGATACTCACTCTCCCCGGTCATCACCCCCTGTGTGTACCGCTTGGGTAGCATCCCGGTGTATCCGTAGAAGCTGGATTGCTGCACTTGAGAGAGAGAGAGAAAGAGGAAAAATCCGGAGATGCCATTATCACCTGTCAACTTGGGTGAAATGCACTAGCTTGAGAGAACTCAAGGGTGCATAAACAGCCGTTAACACCACTAATGGCAGAGAGATTTGACACGCAGCAGTAGGAACACCAACCAGTGTACCCTTGGGGTCAGCCAGGGTCATTGACAAGCTCTGGCGGATGAAACATCTGCAGAAATGACACGTCACTTCTGGGCAAGGCAGTGAAAAGCCTGCATGGACTTTCAACCTTTCTTTTTCCCATGGGCAGGGACAGGAGAGGCATGTGTTATGGACTGGGGAGAGGACTGTCTGCCTGAGGCCCTGAGAGACCGTGTGGAGCATAACACCCTTCACCCTCTAGACAGGACAGGCAGCAAGAGTGAGAAGTCAGGCTTGTTCTATGGAGCCACTGAGATTTCTGGGTTAATTTGCTATACAGCAATAACCCCTCTCATCCTAAATAATACAGCCAGAAATCGATCAGGATCTAGGGAAAATAAAAGGGTACAGGCCCCTACCTTGGAGTCTAGCAAATCCATGACTGGTAGTAGCCTTGGGGGCAGTCTTTGTCTAACTAAAATCTTCTGGTCAAGGCTGGGCACTGTGGCTCACGCCTGTAATCCCAGTGCTTTGGGAGGCTAAGAAGGGAGGATCGCTTGAGTCTAGGAGTTCAAGACCAGCGTGGGCTGCAAAGTGAGATCTTGTTTTTATGATTTTTTTTTTTTTTTTTCAGATAGAGCCTCGCTCTGTCGCCCAGATTGGAGTACGGTAGCACTATCTCGGTTCACTGCAACCTCTGCCTCCTGGGTTCACGTGATTCTCCTGCCTCAGCCTCCCAAGTAGCTAGGACTACAGGCGCCCGCCACCACATCCGGCTAATTTTTTGTATTTTTAGTAGAGACAGGGTTTCACTATGTTGGCCAGACTGGTCTTGAACTCCTGACCTCGTGATCTGCTCGTCTCAGCCTCCCAAAATCCTGGGATTATAGGCAAGAGCCACCACGCCTGGTGACAAAAATTTTTTTTAAATTAGCTGGGTGCGGTGGCCTGTGCCTGTAATCCCAGCTACGTGGCGGGGGGCCTGGGCTCTCCCTTGAGCCTAGGAGGTCGAGGCTGCAGTGAGCCATGATCCCACCACTGCACTCCAGCCTGGGCAACAGAGTGAGACTCTGCCTCTAAAAAAAAATAAAATCAAGTCACAGCATTTTTTTGTTTTTTAACAAAACAGAACAGTAGCATTGGGAGTATTATTTCATGAAGGCTTGATGTCATTTATAAATACACACATGTGTTTACAGGGCCATAATACAAAATGTATTTCTTTCTTCCTGAAAGTCACGGTCAAAAAGAGTTTGAAAGTCTACCAAGCTGGCTAGGCACAGTGGCTCACGCCTGTAATCCTAGCAGTTTGGGAGGCTGAGGTGGGCAGATCACAAGGTCAGGAGTTCAAGACCAGCCTGGCCAATATGGTGAAACCCCATCTCTACTAAAAATACAAAAAGTAGCCAGGTGTGGTGGCAGGCGCCTGTAGTCCCAGCTACTCAGGAGGCTGAGGCAGGAGAATCCCTTGAACCCGGGAGGTGGAGGTTGCAGTGAGCTGAGATTGCGCCACTGCACTCCAGCCTGGGCGACACAGAAAGACTCCATCTCTAAAAAAGAAAGAAAAAAAAGAAAGTCTACAAAGCCTGGCCTGGACCCTTGCAAAATGTCACTGCCATGAAACACAGGGGTGGGTGAGGGACTGTCCTGGATTAAAGGAAAGTTATGAATCTAGAGAGTATGTTGGGTCAGGAAAAAAAAAAAAAAGCTATAAAG
Source organism: Chlorocebus sabaeus (assembly GCF_047675955.1). Taxonomy (NCBI): domain Eukaryota; kingdom Metazoa; phylum Chordata; class Mammalia; order Primates; family Cercopithecidae; genus Chlorocebus; species Chlorocebus sabaeus. The sequence continues at coordinate 16,411,280 of NC_132931.1, forward strand.
AACATTATCGGGGCCAGGCACGGTGGCTCACGCCTGTAATCCTAGCACTTTGGGAGACTGAGGCGGGCAGATCACGAGGTCAGGAGATGGAGACCATTCTGGCTAACACGGTAAAACCCCGTCTCTACTAAAAAAACAAAAAATTAGCTGGGCGTGGTGGCGGGCACCTGTAGTCCCAGATACTTGGGAGGCTGAGGCAGGAGAATGGTGTGAACCCAGGAGGTGGAGCTTGCAGTGAGCCGAGATCCACCACCGCACAGGGCGAGGCTCTGTCTCAAAAAAACAAACCATTATCAGAATGACTGGAGAACTTTGAATATGGGTTGTAGCTTAGAAAATGGTATTGCATCAGAGTTAAATTTCCCAGTTTTGGCAATTGCAATGTGGTTATAGAAGAAATGTCGGCCGGGCATGGTGGCTCACACCTGTAATTCCCTGCACTTTGGGAAGCTGAGGCAGGTGGATCACCTGAGGTCAGGAGTTTGTAACCAGCCTGAGGAACATGGTGAAACCCCATCTCTACTAAAAATACAAAAATTAGCCTAGCATGGTGGTGCGTGCCTGTAATCCCAGTTACTTGGAAGGCTAAGACAGGAGAATCACTTGAACCCGGGAGGCGGAGGTTGCAGTGAGCTGAGATCGTGCCACTACACTCCAGCCTGGGCAACAGAGTGAGACTCTGTCTCAAAAAAAAAAAAAAAAAAAAAAGAAAAAAGAAAAGAAATGCCTTGACTGGTAGAAAATACACTCTGAAGTACTAGTAATTAGGCAAGAAAGGTGATGACATCTACAACTAACTCTCAAATGGTACAAGGGGAAAGATGTATTTTATATTTATATATACTTAGGAAGAAACTGAAGTACAGAGAGAGTGGGGTGGAGGGAGAGGGGGAGAGAGTGCTTGTGTAGGACTTCACTGTATCATTCTTGCAAGCTTTCCTGTAGGTTTGAAACATTTGCAAAATAAAAAGTAGCTTTCAAAAGTTTGTAAGGCCAGGCACGATGGCGATGGCGCGTGCCTGTAACACCAGCACTTTGGAAGACCGAGGTGGGAGGACTGCTTGGGGCTAAGAGTTCAAGACTAGCCTGGGCAATATAGAGAGACCCCTGTCTCTACCAACAATTTTTTTTTTTTTTTTTTTTTTTGAGGCGGAGTCTTGCTCTGCCACCCGGGCTGGAGTGCAGTGGCTGGATCTCAGCTCACTGCAAGCTCCGCCTCCCGGGTTTTCGCCATTCTCCTGCCTCAGCCTCCCGAGTAGCTGGGACTACAGGCGCCCGCCACCTCGCCCGGCTAGTTTTTTGTATTTTTTAGTAGAGACGGGGTTTCACTGTGTTAGCCAGGATGGTCTCGATCTCCTGACCTCGTGATCCACCCGTCTCGGCCTCCCAAAGTGCTGGGATTACAGGCTTGAGCCACCGCGCCCGGCCCTACAAACAATTTTTTAAAATCAGCCAGGCTTGGTGGAATGTGCCTGTGGTCCTAGCTACTCAGGAGGCTGAGGTGGGAGGATGGTTCACCAGCTTGAGTCCAGGAGGTTGAGGCTGCAGTGATCTATGATCATGCCACTGCACTCCAGCCTGGGTGACAGAGTCCGACCCTACTGAAAGCCATTGCCCAAGAGAAACAGTGACATGGTGACAAAGGCAGAACAGTCCTTGAAGCCCTGTTTATACCAGGGAAACCAGGGGCTGCCTCACAGTCTCTGTGGCTACACGCTGTGCATACACTGCATACACAGGCTCGTGTGGGTGTGAGCCCGTGTGCCTGGGTGTGCAGGTGTGCACGCTGGCATGCAGGTGGACACACACCTGGCACCCAGCCAGCCCGGCTCCCATCATCTCACATGCCACCAGCAGGAGACCAGGGCTGGGGTGGGACAGGGTCAGAAGTGGGCACTCAGGGCCTCACCCCTGGGCCCCGGTTCCTACCTGTGCAGCCGAAGGCCACGGTGCCCACAGCGGCCAGGTTGATGGCGTAGGCCTGGTCCCGAGAGAAGAGCTGCAGCCACACATCGCAGATGCTGATAAAAAGGAGAGGGCCCAAGGCTAAGAGGTAGCCTGTTGGGGGAGAGGCCAGTGAGGGGAGCGGTGGAGCCAACTGGGTGGGGGTCCCCCTCCTCCTCGCCCCTCCTGCATAGTCAGTCGGAGGCTCTCTCTGCCCTTCTTCTTTAAGGAGGGCCAGGGATGCTTTACAAGTCTAACAGGGGCACCCGGAGGGCTTCCTGGAGGAGGCGCCATTTGAGCCAGGCCTTGAAACTGGATGACACCATGTGGAGGAATGGGAAAGGAAGAACACACTGGGTGTGGGGAAGAGCTTGGGCGGGGCCCAGGGACATGCGGTGGGGTACAGAGACCCCACCACGGCCAGACCCCAGGGCAGCCCTAGGAAGTGTGCCCATTTTACAGACGAGGCGAGTGAGGCTCAGGGAAACTGGGCGAGTGGATGACCGGCCAGGCACATGGGAGCCACAACAGGTAGGTGTCCCGTGGTGGGGCCCGGCGCACCTGCGGTGATCCTGGTGTGCAGGGTCAGTCTCTCCACCAGGACGTTGTTCAGGAGCACGGCTGCCAGCGCCACCAAGATGTAGGTGAGGCTCATGTCAAACACGATGGAGGTCCCTGTGGAGGGCCAGAGACAGCAGGTGCTGAGGGAGGCCCCACCCTCTGCACTGACCCCTGCCAGATGCAACCTCCCAGAGCGGTCTTGCTGTCCAGAGGGGTGAGTGGTTGCCCTGAGGTCACTCAGCAGCTCACAGTGGAGCCGAGATCCGAATAAAATGGGTCCCTGGGTAGGACCCTCCCACCCGGGGGTTTCTGGGAAGCCCCAGGCCATGATGGAGTATGCTGAGTGGCCGGGCGTGACCGTGGAAGGACCCACCTGGGTACTTGTGATGCAGGTAGTCCACGTCCGTGATGAAGCTGTTGTACGGCAGCAGGAAGCCCACGCCAGCCAGCAGCATTGCAAAGTAGATGGCGTGGTAGCGGTCATCGGGCACCGGCTCCTCCAGTGCTAAAGCCAGAGACACCAGGTGAGACGGGGCACCCTCCATGCATGGCTACGGCCTCCGCACAGGACGAGGGCCATCACCTCGGCCTCCATCACCATGGCCACTGTCCATCGCTGTGACCCCTGCTCCCCTCTGCTCCAGATACCTCTGTCATCTGACCATTATCAAAAGCCACCAAATACTGTGGCTACGGCTACCACACCCACGCCATCACAGTCACTGAAGCCACCAGCTTGATGGACAGGAAACCAGCTCATGCCTGTAATTCCAGCACTTTGGGAGGCCGAGGCGGGCAGATCACCTGAACTGAGTTCGAGACCAGCCTGGCCAACATGGTGAAACCCCATCTCTACTAAAATAGAAAAAATTAGCTGGGCATGGTGGTGCAAGCCTATAGTCCAGCTACCCAGGAGCCTGAGGCACGAGAATAGTTTGACCCCAGGAGGTGGAGGTTGCAGTGAGCCAAGGCTGCGCCACTGCACTCCAGCCTGGGCAACAGCACGAGACTCTGTTTTTAAAAAACAAAACAAAACAAAAATTATAGGATATGGAAGGGGAAGAGTGTGCACCCTCTACCTGTCCTGCCGGGGAAGGGGTCAGCACGTTTAGGGTTGTACAGGGTTCTTACATCATGCTCGGTGGCAGTATGACCTTGTCACCGCCTTTGTTTGGAGAGAAGACATGGTTTAGGGAGATGTCTATGGGAGCCACATTGGCGAGGGGGGGACCGTGATGGTCTGTTTATGGTCACCTTGACAGGCTGAAGGACAGTCCCTAGGTTCAAACACTAACTCTGCTGCTGCTGTGATGGCGTTTTGCAATTCAAGTTCCTTCTCCATCAACTTTCAGTTCATCAAAAGGAAAATGACCCTGGGTGGGTCTGACCTAATCAGGTGAGGCCTTGAGGTCTTCCTGGAGCTCAGAGACTCCAAGAAGCTCTTGTCCGTGGATTCCAGACTGTCCATGACCTTCCTGACTGCCTGTCTGCCTGGCTTAACTAGCTCCCACTTTAGTTAGCCAATTTTTCTTTTTTGTTCAGACAGTCTCACCGTCGCTCAGGCTGGAGTGCAGTGGCACGATCTTGGCTCACTACAACCACTGCCTCCTGGGCTCAAGTGATTCTCCTGCCTCAGCCTCTGAAGTAGCTGGGATTACAGGTGTGTGCCACCACACCTGGCTAATTTTTGTAGCTTTTGTAGAGACGAGGTTTTTGCCAGGTTGTTCAAGGCTGGTCTCAAACTCCTGGGCTCAAGCGATCCTCTGGCCTCAGCTTCCCAAAGTGCTGGTATTATAGGCGTGAGCCACCGTGCCCAGCCTTAACCCAGGTTTCTGAGCCTAAAGTACTAGCATAAACAACAGCTCCCCGCAAAAGAACTATAGCTTACAGGGTGCCTCCTGAGTGCCAGGGGACAGGCCCAAGCAAGATTCTGTTGATTCTGGTGCAGCCGCATTGACACAATACCATCCCCTTTTTCCAGAGGAAGAGACCGAGGGCCAGAGAAGAACAGTGACTTGACCGGAGCCCCTGGTGGGTGAAGGATGGGAGGCAGTCTTGAACCTGAGCCTGTCAGACTCCAAGCCTGTGGGCTGTCCACTCTGCAAGTCTGATCTCAAAGTCAGTTGGCCCAATTCCTCAATGTAGTGAAACTGAGGTTCAGAGAGGTTCAGGCCCTTGCCTAAGGTCACACAGCTGGGCTGAAAACCAGAGCTTTGAACCTCACATCCAGTCCTGTTCAGGCACTTTCCTGGCTCCTTTGCAGTGAGGCATAGCTTGCTTTGGCCAACGAGTGTGACCAAAGTGACATGTGTCACTCCAGATAGAAGTTTTATGGATCAGCGCATGAGCCATGGATCCCTTCACCCACCCAGTGAGCACGAAAGCCCATGTTAAGACAGAGCCTCCTGGCCGGGCGCGGTGGCTCAAGCCTGTAATCCCAGCACTTTGGGAGGCCGAGACGGGCGGATCACGAGGTCAGGAGATCGAGACCATCCTGGCTAACACGGTGAAACCCCGTCTCTACTAAAAAATACAAAAATAACACTAGCCGGGCGAGGTGGCGGGCGCCTGTAGTCCCAGCTACTCAGGAGGCTGAGGCAGGAGAATGGCGTGAACCCGGGAGGCGGAGCTTGCAGTGAGCTGAGATCCGGCCACTGCACTCCAGCCTGGGCAACAGAGCGAAACTGTCTCAAAAAAAAAAAAAAAAAAGAGCCTCCTCTGCCGGGGGCTGTTGGCAGGGCCCCCAGCATGGACACGCAGCATCAGGGCGGAGACATTGAGACGGTGGGCGTGTTTGTTATGCAGCAGATCTAATTCACACTGACAGGCACTGCCTCCAGTCCATCACCACCCATGGCTCCCCGATACCCCAAGGCTTCACTGGGGGTCACACAGCTCAGTCTGCTTCAGGGCAGGACATGCACCTTGCCTGCACCCCTACTTACTGGAGTCCGTGAAAGCCGGGATGCCCCTGGCCCTAAGGCCCTGGCCCTGAGCCGCCTCTGCCGCCTCCTCCAGCTGGTGACTGTCAAAGGTGAAGCTCATCACTACGCCTGGGTCTGGTGTGCCTGCCACGCTGGGCTCCTCAAGGCGCTGGCTCCCGACAGAACCCATGGCAGCCTGTGCTTTGGAGAAAGCAGAGAGAGCAGGGGAGGCAAGAAGAGTGAGATGATACCCCAGCCCCGATGCCATGCGGCCGGGACTGTATCCCCTGGGGGACTGTCCTTTCTATCCATCCAGAGGATGTTAATTTAAGCAGATAAACAATGTCACCTGGTGTCTTTTTTTTTTCCTAGACAGGGTCTCACTCTGTCACCCAGGTTGGAGTATGGTGGCGCAACCATCACTCATTTCAGCCTCTACCTCCTGGGCTCAAGGGATCCTCCTGATTCAGCCTCCCAAGTAGCTGGGACCACAGGTTCGAACCACCATGCCTGGCTAATTTTTTAAAAATTTATTTTGTAGAGATGGGGTCTCACTACATTACCCAGGCTGGTCTCCAACTCCAACTCCTGCCTTGGCCTCCCAAAGTGCGGGGGTTACGGGCGTGAGCCACTGAGCCACTGCACCCAGCCCTCACCAGGTGTGTCTCAAGATGCTCATCCTCATTGCTATCTAGGGAGAAGGGGTCGGAGGGCAGGAGGGCTCAGAGACTGCTGCCCCGGGGAACAACCAAGGTGGCCTGCATGGTGGCAGCGGGCATGGTAAGAAATAGATGGAGTGGAAGAATACTTTGGTGGTGCGATACCAGAATATGGAGGGCAGTCGGAAACAACAGATGACATGAGTGAGCCTCGCGCGTGCCTGCACTGGGCTGCAGTGTCCTCTGGGAGAAAGGCGGCTTTACCACTCATTTTTCAGCTGAGGAAAGTGAGGGTCCCTTTGGTCTCACAGGCAGAAAGTGGGGGAACCCAGACCCCAACCCAGGTCTGTGTGACACTCTGAGCCACCATGACCCTTGGTCCTGGGGCCAACCACCTTCATGGCGGAAAGTTCTTTCTGTGGTCTTGCCTCAGTGCTTCTTGCTTCAATTTGGATCTGCCAGCCCTGATCTTCAGAAGGAAAGGAAGGAACTAAGTCATCTGTCATGGAGATGCTTGCGCTGTGTGGGCAGCCCTGTGTGTGCCTGGGGCAGGCTAGCTTTTTCCCCTAAAATGATTTTTCTTTTCTTTTTCTTTCTTTTTTTGAGATGGAGTCTCACTCTGTTGCCAGGCTGGAGTGCAGTGGCGCGATCTCAGCTCACTGCAACCTCCGTCTCCCGGGTTCCAGCGATTCTCCTGCCTCAGCCTCCCGAGTATCTGGGACTACAGGCGCCCGCCACCGCGCCTGGCTAATTTTTGTATTTTTAGTAGAGATGGGGTTTCACCATGTTGGCCAGGATGGTCTCAACCTTTTGACTTTGTGATCCGCCCACCTCGGCCTCCCAAAGTGCTGGGATTACAAGCCTGAGCCACCGCGCCCGGCCTTTATTTCTTTTTCTAATAACATGTATTTATTTATCTGAATGCAGAAAGGATATGTGTTCACCGCAGAGTTTGAGGCTAACAGAGAGGACAGCACAGCACGGAGCGCCGAATGTAGTGCCTCAGTTTCCCCAGTATGTGGGAGAGCCGTGGAAAGGCTGGAAGAAGCCCACCCTGAGGGGTCCCACAAACCCAGAGGAAACTTGATTTGTTTTTTTGAGACACAGTCTCTTTGTTGCCAAGGCTGGAGTGCAGCAGGCACGATCACCACTCACTCCAGCCTCTGCCTCCCAGGCTCAAGTGATCCTCCCACCTTAGCCTCTTAAATAGCTGGAACAGGTGTGCACCACCAGGCCCGGCTAATTTTTTTTCTTTTTTGTAGAGATGGGGTCTCATTATGTTGCCCATAGTGGTCTTGAACTCCTGGGCTCAAGTGATCCTCCCACCTTGGCCTCCCAAAATGCTGGGATTATAGACATGAGCCACTGCACTCAGCCCACCCTGATTTTCTCTGGGGTTGACCCATGTTACCTCTGCCTGCTCTTGTCCCATCTCCTGGGTCTCATTTCCTCCAGCTCCCCTGACTCAGTTTACTCCCTTCCCAGCCTCCAGGCAGGTTTCGATGATCAGGTTAGCAAGCACCTCCCTGTGACTCCACGTCCCCCTCTTCTAGCTCACTACAGAGTTTTAACTGGAGCCTGAATGGGGGCCTGGGGCCTCACTGGGGCTTTGAAGCCAGAGACTTCCCATTTCCAGGTTTCGGGAGACTGGGGAGATTCAGCCCCTGACAGCTGGGGACCAACCTCGGTGATGAGTGCCCACTACCAGGGGAGAGGCGGTCCCGGACTTCTGGGGGCTGAGAAGCCTGGCGTATCTCCCCTTCTAGGTTCAAGGCTCTCCTGACGGCCCCTTGTCAGTCCTGGCCCTCCTCCCACATCTGGAGCTGGGGGTGGTGGGGGCGAGCAAGGCTTAGAGCAGAGCTGGGCTGGGCTTGAACTGGGGTGGCCCTGGGAGGGTTCTGCACACCTGTCCTCCCCCATGAAGTGGACGCAAGCCTGACCTCGAGAGTCATTGGGAGGTGCCAGAGTCAGCAAAGGCTTAGAGACCCCGGGGCCCTTCTTCGGCCTGCAGGGCCAGGGAAGGGGATGGTGTCAGGGTGACAGTCTTCAACAATCAAATGCTCCTCCTGCCACCTGCTCAGGATACCAGCCCAGCCCAGGACATCCGAACCCAGAAAAGCCTGGTCTGTGTTCAGTAAGGGCCCCCGAGACGCTCCCCGGGACGTGCAGTGCCCCGAACAATCCTGGCCAGAAAGCCGACGTTTCTGCCTTGCCCAGAGGCCACACCACCCAGGAAGGCGGACGTGCTTGGCATCCAGCCAGGAGGCGGCTGCTGTCCCCTCTGGCTCAGTCAGCAAAGTGGGCAGCTGCCACCCACACTGCCCGGCTTGGCCAGCCACTGTCCCCATGGTGGAGGGTGTGGGGAGCCTGCGGCAGCCGCTCGCTCCCACCTCTCCTGGGCCACAGGCTTCTGTGTCCTTCCCAGCCCCCAAAATCCAAGCCTACTGCCCCCCGGGGCAGGCAGCCCAGGGCCTCCTGCCCTGTCCCCCGTTAATTAAAATTTAACCACATGCACATTGGCCTAACCACCCCAGCGTTTAAGGGGCTTGGCTCTGCTCCTCCACTCTGAGCTGCTGTGACCCCTTGATGCCTGCCCCAGGGGCCGTTGAGAAGACACAGGTCACTTCTTTGGCCTTGAGGTCATCCCTCAGGTCTCAGTTTCCCCACCTCACAACTCAGTAGAGAAAGGAGAGGCTGAGAGTACGTCACAAACAGGGACTGGGTGGGTGGCTGGTGGGGTAGGTTCGGCTACACACAGTAGGCATTCAACAGTTGCACAAGCTGCCACTTAAAGAACACTGCTATGGGCAAGGCAGGGCTCCCACCCCCTCCCTCATTTATTTTTTTTTTAATTTCTATTTTTGTAGAGGTGGGGTCTTGTTCTGTTGCCCAAGCTGGTCTTGAACTCCTGGCCTCAGGTGATCCCTCAGCCCCAGCCTCCCAGAACTGAGATTACAGGAATGAGCCACTGTGTCTGGCCAAGGCCTCTCACCATTTTGCAGGGAGGGTGACTGAGGCACATAGAGGTCAAGTCGGGGGTGGGGGGGTGTCATGCAGCTCAGACTGGAGCCTGGCCCAGTGACCCCCTCCAGCTCCTCCCATTTCCACGGGGCCTGAAGTGCACAGCAGTCCTGAACGTGGCCCGGGGCAGCTGGAAGCGCTGGGGGTCTGGACCCCAAAGCCAGTCTGGCCTCACTCTGGGGCCACGCTCCTCCGGCCCGCCAGGGAGAACCAGGGGAACCGAATTCCACTTGGAAAGCGGGCCTGGGCTCGCACTCCTGGCTCAACTACCAGTCCTGGTTAGTTGATGCCTGGTACACCCCTGGTCCCCGTTAACCGGGGCTAACGATTTCTCTGCTGCCCTTTCCGCAGCCCAGCGGTCTAAGCCGCTCCAACTCCTCTGGGGGTGGGTTTCAAGCCCCTCCGGCCACCCACTTCTTGCAGCCCCCCCAGGGACCGATGCATGCAGGGGCCACAGGCTGGCCCCTGGACCCACCGCCCTCCCCGGCCTGGGTCCCCGCGCCTTTCTGCCGCTCGCCCCCCGGCATCATCAGCCGCAAAGTTGGCTCACAGACCTGCGCCCCCAGGCAAAGGACAGACCCCCTGGGCCGCCCCGAGGTGACCCCGGAGGCCAGGCCCCGCCTCTCCCAGACGCTTTTTCGAGAACAAGGAAGGGGTCGGCGGGGGCAGGGGGGCGATGGGGCGGCGCGGGAGGGTCCGGGGAGGAACTTCGTGCGGGAGGACCCTCGCGCGGTGCTAGGGGAGGCGGTGGCGCCGACACCCTCCATGGCCGGGGCCCAGGGGTCCGGGTCCGCGCTTGTCGCCGGGCGCTGGGGGCTGGGCCGCACAGGACGCGGTCGGGGCGGCCTCGGGTTCCCGGGACAGGGGCGGTCTGGGGAGAGGGGACAGCGCCCGGACGGGCGGGAGGGGGCGGGGGGCCGCGCGCGCCGCAGACAAAGGCTCCGACAGGTCCCCGCCGGCGCCTCCCCGCGTCCCGCGGCCACCGCTTACCTCCGCCCGGCCCGGCCTGGGGTCCTCTGCGCGCCCGCTACGCCGCCAGGCGCCCGACACTGCGCGCCCGCGCCCCGCTCCCCCAGCCTCGGGCCGGGCGCGCCCGGCGTCCTCCGCCGGTCCCCGAGTCCGCCCGGCCCCTGTCCACGAGCACGGCGACGAGCAGAGCCCAGGCCACCACGCCCCGCCTCTGCCCGCCCCCAGTGCTCGGCCCCGCCCCGCCCTCCTCCCTCAACCCTCTCGCTCATCCCTCCTCCCTACCCCTCCCCTCCCCCTTCCTCCCTCTCTTCCCTCCTCCCGTCACCCTTCTCTCCTCCCTCCCCCTCCTCCCATTCCTCCTCTCTTCCCTTCCCATTCCCTCCTCCTCCCTCCCCTTCTCCCTCCTCCCCACTCCTCTCTTCCCCTCTCCCTCCTCCTCCCTCCCCCTCCTCCCCATTCCGCGTCTTACCCTCCCTCTCCCTCCCACCCCTTCTCCCTCCTCTCCATCCTCCCCAGTCCTCCTCTCATCCCCTTCCCTTTCTCTCCTCCCTTCCCTCCTCCGTCCCACTCCTCCCCATTTCTCTTCCCTCCCCTCCCTCTCCCTCCTCCCACCCCTCCCCTTCAAAGTCCTCCATTACCCTCCTCCTGCCCTCCTCTCTTCTCCCCTCCTCTCCACCCTCCTCCCTTTCTCCTCCCCGCTCCTCTTCCTCCCTTCCTCTCTCCTCTCCTCCCTCTCCCTCCCTCCTCCACCTTCCCCATTCTCCTACTCAGTCCTCCCTCTCTCTTCCCTCCCTCCTCCATTCTATCATCCCCACTCCTCCTCTTTTCTTCCCCCTCCTCTCTCCCTCTCCTTCCCCTTCCTCTTCCTTCTCTCCTCTCCTCCATCTTCCCCCTCCTCCTCTCTGCTCCCATCTCCTTTCTTCCTTTCTCTCTCCCCCAACCCTTCCATCCAGCTGGGCTATGCAGGGGCCAGGCCCAGCCTGAGGCTGAAATCAGGATCCCCAACACACTAGGGTGCAGCATGGTGGCCCTGGTAGACCCGGGTGACCTGTGCTGACCCAGCCCACCACCCTCGCTGCCCACCCCTCAGCCTTGGTGCCCAGGCTGCTCCTCCTAAACAGGTCCACTCACCTGGGAGGCTAGCAACGCCGCTAGCGGGTGGGTAGGTTCAGTCACAACGCCACTGGGTGACCAGATTGAAAGTTTTGAAGGATGAGTAGGAGTTCACGTGCTGGAGAAGGTGCGGAGAGCAAGTCCAGCTAGGAGTGGGGGCTGTGGCCAACCCTCAGTCATGTCCTGCCGTCACTTGGTCCTATCTCCGCCAGCTCCCTTTCTCCTCCCAGCTTGGGATCAGAACTGGCTAGATTGCTTCCCATGACTCCCTTCACCTGGGAACTTCTGTTTCTCCCAGGTGAATGGAATCATGACCCCGCCCTATTCTCCCTGTACTCACCTGTAGCCTGGCTCTAGGGCAGACTGAGCAGAGCCCAGGGGGCCCAGGCATAGGACATCAGCTAGCCCTGGGGGGCTGGGAGTGTTACTGGCTGGGAGAAGGGTCCAGCCTCAAGGTGAAATCAGGAACCAGGTGGGAATCACACCTGTGGGGGCTTGTCTGTGGGGATCAGGAGAGGCCCCTCCAGGTCTGAGCCACCAGGTGGGATACATCCAGGTGCCTGCCCAGGCCCCTACCAGGCTCCTACCTGAGGCCCTTCCTTCACTTTCCACCAGATCAGCTCCTTCTCCCTGTTAAGCCCCATCTCCAACGTCAGCACCTCCAGGGAGCCCCCAGGGTTTCTTCTGCGGCGCAGCCAGTGGAGTGAGCACCTTTGCTCCAGGCCTTGCCCATCCCTTCTAAAGGACTGGGAGCCCCCTGAGAGTAGAGACTTGCTTTCGTTCTCTGGATCGTCAGTGCTCAGCGAGGCATACAGAGGCTGGCATACGGCAGGAGCCAAATATCTGCTTGAAGGGCAGACTGCACTGGGAGCTGAATAAGGAAGTGTTGAGTGAAATGACTCCATTCACCTGGGAGCCTCCGTGTTCTCCCAGGTGAATGGAATCACCTGGCGGGAGGCGGCTACACACTCTTATGGCGGGACACCCCTCACTTCCTGTGCTGCTGTCTGGGCAGAGCTGAGGGGTGCCGCTGCAGGGGGGCCCAGTTTGTTCCTCCAACTAGTTACAGTTCATGACAGCCGGGCGCCGCGGCTCACACCTGTAATCCCAGCATGTTGGGAGGCCAAGGTGGGCGGATCACCTGAGGTCAGGAGCTCGAAACCAGCCTGGCCAACATGGTGAAACCCCCGTCTCTACTAAAAATACAAAAATGTGCTGGGCGTGGTGGGCGCCTGTAATCCCAGCTACTCAGGGGGCTGAGGTGGGATAATCGATTGAACCTGGAAGGCGGAGGTTGCAGTGAGCCGAGATGGCACCACTGCACTCCAGCCTGGGTGACAAGAGTGAAACTCCATCTCGAAAAAATAAAATAAAATAAAATAAAAATAAAGTTCATGAGCTCCAGTCCTTCCCGTAAGCCTAGAGCTTTCAGCGGGGTTCCTTGCCTTGTCCTGGATGTGGGGAGGTTTCCAGATAATAATTATTTGGGGCCGGGCGCGGTGGCTCACGCCTGTAATCCCAGCACTTTGGGAGGCCGAGGCGGGCGGATCACAAGGTCAGGAGATCGAGACCATGGTGAAACCCCGTCTCTATTAAAAAATAGAAAAAAATTAGCCGGGCGCAGTGGCGGGCGCCTGTAGTCCCAGCTACTCGGGAGGCTGAGGTAGGAGAATGGCGTGAACCCGGGAGGCGGAGCTTGCAGTGAGCCGAGATTGCGCCACTGCACTCCAGCCTGGGCGACAGAGCGAGACTCCGTCTCAAAAAAAAAAAAAAAAAAAAAAAAAAAAAAAAAAAAAATAATTATTTGGTAGGCCAGGTGCAGTGGCTTACGCCTAAAACCCTAGCACTTTGGGAGGCCAAGGCGAGAGGATGGCTTGACCCCAGGAGTTTGAGTCCAGTATGGGCAAGACTCCATCTCTACAAAAAAAAAAAAAAAAAAAAAAAAAAAGGCGAAAATAAGCTGGGCACGGTGGTGTGTGCCTGTAATCCCAGCTACTTGGGAGGCTGAGGCGGGAGGATTGTGTTAGCCTGGGAGGTGGAGGTTCCAGTTAGCTGTGATCATGCCACTGCACCCTAGCCTGAACAATAGAGCAAAGCCCTGTCTCTAAAAATAAATAAATATATAATAAAAACATTATTAGGTGCATGTGAGATGTTTTCTAGATGCAGGGGACGCTTCCAGGGTCCCTGCTCCCATCCAGTTGCACTTAAATGGTGGGTACTGGCAATAAACCAGTACAGTAATTTTGGAAGCATCAAATGCTTGGAAGACTAGATGGGGATGGAGCAGGCACCAGCATGTGACCAGGGCACAGGGGTGGGCTTTGATATCCAGGTGGTCTGAGAAGGCGATATCTGGATTGAGAGATTTGAATGATGGAGCTGTTAGTGGGAAGGGTGTTCCCAGCACAGGGAACAGCCAGTGCAAAGTACTGAGTCTGGAAACAGCTCATTTAATTCAAGAACAGAAGGAACTGTTCTTGCTGTTGTGGGAACAGAGGCAGTGGGGAGAAGGGAGGTGAGGTTGGAGAAGGGAAACAGCCAAGGGAGGTCTCATTGGCCATGGTGAGGGCAATGCTTTTTTTTTTTTTTTTTTTTTTTTTTTTTGAGATGCAGTCTTGCTCTTTCGCCCAGGCTGGAGTGCAGTTGCGCAATTTCGGCTCACTGCAAGCTCCGCCTCCCTGGTTCACGCCATTCTCCTGTCTCAGCCTCCGGAGTAGCTTGGACCACCATGCCCCGGCTAATTTTTTTTTGGTATGTTTAGTAGAGACGGGGTTTCACCATGTTAGCCAGGATGGTGTCCATCTCCTGACCTCGCAATCCGCCCACCTTGGCCACCCAAAGTGCTGTGATTAAAGGCGTGAGCCACTGCGCCTGGCACAGTACTTTTTTTTTTTTTTTTTTTTTTTTCTGAGACAGTCTTGCTGTGTTGCCCAGGCAGGAGTACAATGGTGCGATCTTAGCTCACTGCAGTCTCTGCCTCCCCAATTCAAGCGATTCTCCTGCCTTAGCCTCCCAAGTAGCTGGGATTACAGGCACCCACCACCACACCTGGTTAATTTTTGTATTTTTAGTAGAGACAGGGTTTCACCACTGGTCTCAAACTCCTGACCTCAGGTGATCCTCCCGCCTCAGCCTCCCAAAGTGCTGGGATTACAGGCATGAGCCACTGCGCCGGCCACAAGGCCTTTTTTTCCCCCCCCCCCCCCAGATCTCCCCATTGCTGGGTTGCTGGAGGGAGTGAAAATGGGACCAACCCTTTTGGAACATAAACTGGCTTAAAAGACATGCTTACCGTTTGGTCCAGAAAAATCTGGCCTGAGGAAATATTTCTAAATGCAGAAAAGTTTTTATATACAAAGATGTTCGTCATAATAGCCAAACACTGCAAATCGTCCCCTTTGGCCAAGATGAGTCCCCGATTTACATTGCTCGTCCTGGGGAACAGATGACATGATTGTTGTATTTGAAAAGCCCAAAGAAATCAGTGGAATAATACGTAACCCTGCAGAGAAATCTGAAGTCACCACCAGGCTATGCGGTTAGGAAGATTTAGAATAATATGGAAAACTGGCAGTGTGACAGTGTTAAGGGATACAGAACAGCAAAGGGAAATACAAAAGATGCTTTCCACCGTGTGCAAAAAAAAAAAAAAAAAAGGAAAAACTGGGTAAAATGATTTTCTGGTAAACTATAAATAAGCAGAAAAGCTGTTATCAGAAAGAAAGAAATCTAAATAGCACAATGACTGGAAAGGGCATGGGGAAATTTGTTAAAGAATTTCTACTTCCCTGCTGGGCACGGTGGCTTATGCTTGCAATCCCAGCACTTTGGGAGGCTGAGGCAGGCAGATCACTTTGAGCTCAGGAGTTTGAGACCAGCCTGGGCAACAGGGTGAAACCCCGTCTCTACTAAAAATACAAAAATTATCTGGGCGTGGTGGTTTGTGCCTGTAATCCCAGCTGCTTGGGAGGCTGAGGCAGGAGAATTGCTGGAACTCGGGAGGCGGAGGTTGCACTGACCTGAGATCTTACCATTGCACTCCAGCCTGGGAGACTGAGACTCTGTCTCCAAAAAAGAAAAAAAAAAAAAAAAAGAAAAAAAGAAATTTATGGATTTCACTATTTGTCAATTTTGCGTAAAAACAAAACTAAACAAAGCCCATACCAAATTTTGACCTCGGCCGGGTGTGGTGGCTCACGCCTGTAATCCCAGCACTTTGGGAGACCGAGGCAGGCAGATCACAAGGTCAGGAGATCGAGACCATCCTGGCTAACACGGTGAAACCCTGTCTCTACTAAAAATACAAAAAATTCGCCAGGTGCGGTGGCAGGCGCCTGTGGTCCCAGCTACTCGGGAGGCTGAGGCAGGAGAATGGCATGAACCCGGGAGGCGGAGCTTGCAGTGAGCCGAGATTGCGCAACTGCACTCCAGCCTGGGCGACAGAGCGAGACTCCGTCTCAAAAAAAACCACAAAAACAAAAACAAATTTTGACCTCTAGTTAATGATATGCGTGTTTAAGAGTCAAGTGCCCTAATGTCTGCCACTGACTTTGAAATGCATGGGAAGTTGGAATTGGCAGGTGGATGGAGAGCTAGATAGACAGACAGGTAGGGATCAGAAAAAGCAGAGAGCAGAATGTGGGCAGTGAGCACATGAGTGTTCACTGTATGATTTTTTCCACCTTTTAAAAAATAGAGATGAGGTCTCACTGTGTTGCCCAGGCTGGTCTCAAACTCCTGGCCTCAAGTGATCCTCACACCTCAGCCTCTGCCTGCCAAAGTATTGGCATTACAGGGTGAGCTGCCACCTCCTGGCCGCCGCCTTCTTCTTCTTTTTTTTTTTTTTCAAAAGGTGCAAGCCACCACGCCCAGCCCTTTTTTTTGAAAAAAATAGAAATGGGATTCTCGCTATGTAATCCAGGCTAGTTTTAAGCTCCTGGCCGCAAGCGATCCTCCCACCTCAGCTTCCCAAAATGCTGGGATTGTAGGTGTGAGCCACCATGCTCAGTGTCCACTGTTTTTTTATGTTTAAAAATTTCATAGTAAGGTGAGGCAGGAGGACTGCTTGAGGCCAGGAGTTCGAGACCAGCCTGGGCAACATACTGAGACCCTGATCTCTAAAAAATGTTTAAAAATTAGCTGGGCATGGTGGTCCACTCCTGTAGTCCCAGCTACTCAGGCAGCTGAGATGAGAGGATTGCTTGAGCCCAGGAGGTGGAGGCTGCAGTGAGCTGTGATCCTACCACTGTACACTAGCCTGGGAGACAGAGCGAGACCCCATCTCTTTAAAATAAAACACAATAAAATGTTGGGGGGAGGAGAAGCTGGGCACAGTGGCTCAGCCTGTAATCCCAGCACTTTGGGAGGCCAAGGCAGGTGGATCACCTGAGGTCAGGAGTTCGAGACCAGTCTAGCCAACATGGTGAAACCCCGACTCTACTAAAAATACAAAAATTAGCAGGGTGTGGTGGCGAGTGCCTGTAATCCCAGCTACTTGGGAGGATGAGGCAAGAGAGTCACTTGAACCCGGGAAGCAGAGGTTGCTGTGAGCTGAGATCATACCTCTTCGCTCCAGCCTGGGTGACAGAGCAAGATTCTGTCTCAAAAAAAAAAAAAAAAGAAAAAAAAAAAAGTTGGTGGAGGGAGAGAAACATAAAGAGAGCCCAGTGGGGCATCCCCCCACCCAGCCCTTGCCGCCTGCCACTGCTCTAGCCGGGCTGTTCCAGGCCGGGCAGCTGTGCCATCTGCTTCTGGCAGAGATCAAACTTAATTTCTTCCCAGCTTATTAACTTAAAGCCCGTTAGAATCTTTCCCGTCAATCCGTACACGCAGTGGAGATCAGACACAGATGGGGCGAAGGGCCCTGCTCGGGACACGGTTCCCTGGGGAGGCAGAGGGAGAGGACGCTGGCTGGCTGGGCTTTCGGGGGACAAGGGCCTCCCCCCTCCTCAGTCTCCCTGGGTGCAGGGAGTGGCTTTCATAGAAGTCAGCTCATCTCATTTGCACAGGAACCTGGGTACCCAGTGAACCACCTTTTGCAGACCAGGGAGCCAGCTGGTGAGTGGCGAGGTGGGGGTCCCACTGAGGAATGGTGGGTCTGATAGCATGGCGGCAGCCATGATCGTGGTGACACATTACTGCATTTCTGCTATCAGCAACTCTAAGACAGGGGCAGGACTGGGCGAGTCCGGCCCGGCCTGGAAAGCCCGGCTAGAGCAGTGGCAGGCGGCAAGGTCTGGGTCGGGGGATGCCCCACTGGGCTCTCTTTATGTTTCTCTCCTTCCACCAACGTTTTTGTTTTTGTTTTTGTTTTTGTTTTTTTTGAGACAGAGTCTTGCTCTGTCACCCAGGCTGGAGTGAAGAGGTATGATCTCAGCTCACAGCAACCTCTGCCTCCCGGGTTCAAATGACTCTCTTTCCTCATCCTCCCAAGTAGCTGAGATTACAGGCACTCGCCACCACACCCTGCTAATTCTTGTATGGTGGGCCCAGGGACCAAGGCTTGCAAGCCTGACCATGGGCAGAAACGCCCCTTGCAAACTCCCTGAGCCCCAGAATCAGAGTTCCTGGGCCATTCCGCGTCAGCCCCACGTCTGCCTTTGCCAGGACAGGACACACCGCCTGCTTCCCCTGCATTCAGGTACCATGGAATCAAACTTTCAAGAGAAAATGAGACCCATGGCCAGGCGTGGTGGCTCACGCCTGTGATCTCAGCACTTTGGGAGGCTGAGGTGGGTGGATCCACTGAGGTCAGGAGTTCGAGACCAGCCTGGCCAACATGGCGAAACCCCATCTCTACTAAAAATACAAAAACTAGCCAGGCATGGTGATGCGAGCCTGTAATCCCAGATACTCAGGAGGCTGAGGCAGGAGAATCGCTTGTACACAGGAGGCGGAGGTTGCAGTGAGCCGAGATCGTGCCACCGCACTTCAGCCCGGGTGAGGGAGCAAGAAAGACAGAAAGAAAAAAGAAAACAAGACCCAACCATCTGGGCCAAACCAGCAAATTCAATCAACAAATGAAGCGCCATGATCCTCTCTGGAGAGGGCAAGGCAGCCTGCGTGCACTGAACGGCAGGGCTCTGTAGGAACAGGGAGGGGTTGGCGCTCACCGCACCAGCTACGTGCCAGGCTCTGGGCCCAGAGTGTCCTCTGCTCAGAACCTCACAGTGACTGTAGGAGGGGAGACATCCCACACAGTCGGGAAGCCCAGGCTCAGAGAGGTAGAAGAGCTCACCCAAGTCACACAGTGTGACCAGGCAGATTCTGGTTCCTCCCCAGGCCCCGGTCCCTCCCTAGGTCCTGGTCCCGTCGGCCCTGACCAGTTAAGCTGCCTCACTGGACGCCTCCACTCTCATTCCAGATCCCTCGTCCTGAAGACCAGAGAGGCGCGCCCCAGGCCAGGCTTCTGGGACTGGGGCCCCAAGCCACAGGTGGCCTCCTGGAGCTTCATCCCCCAGGATGCCCTAGGCCAGAGAGTGCGGTAAAGTCTTCCCAGGACTGCAGGCAGCAGCTGGAGGCAGGCCTAGGACAGGAGGAGCCTCCTGGCCCGGCTCCAGGAGCTGTCAGCTGGAAGGAGCACTTCATTACCGGCTGGGCTGCTGTGAACAAGGTTGCGGGGGAGGGAGACCCAAGGGATCCGAAGTCCGCTCACAGTCCCCCTTCCAGCCGGCTCCAAACCCCTCCATGCAGCTGGGCATCCCAGGCCCTGCTCGAGCCCATGAGGTGCCTCCGCACCCAACCCATCCCTGGAAGCACCAGCCATACCCAATCATGCCCATGCATCTGTAAAGTGTAAGGACTAGTGTTGCCTCCTCCAGGAAGCCTTCCCTGATTGCTGCATGGTAGGAGTGACTCTGAGCAGTCTGAGCACACATCATCTTATGGAATCCTCCCTGTGACCTCTGCGGGAGGCTCAAGGGAATGAAACCCAGAGAGGTGAAGGGAGCTGTCCAAGGCCACCCAGTGCAGAAGGCTTGAATCAGCTCCTCTCTGGGTCTGGTGACAGGGCTGGGTAAGTGTTGGAGGACCTGGTAAGTGTTGTTGGAAGAATTCTATCATAAGGGCTGGGTGAAGGGACTACTGTTGGGGACAGAGGGGCAGGGATGCTGCCCAGGGTGCAGCCCCCACCCTGTTGACCCCAGATGAAGGCAGGAAGGATGGCTAGATTCCTACAGATTCATCCAGTCCCTGAGCGCCTACATAATAGCTCCTGTTTTACGCCTTTGGCATTAACATGCCCATTTTACAGATGAGAAAACTGATGCCAGAGGGCCTGAGGCCAGTGCAAGTTTCCCAGCTGGGCTCCAAGGGAGCATTGAACCAAGACCTGAACCCAGACCTGCCGGGGCCCGAGCCACTGTCCTTCCCATGATCCCCTGGTCAGCCAAGGATCCTAGCCTTACCTGGGCCTTACCTGGCTCTTAACCTGGGACTTTCCTGTGCTCCTTCTAAGGCCTCTCCGCGTGGCACCAGCGTCTGCCCGGCAGACACGCTACTCAGAGGAACCTTTGTACTCTCTATTTACAAGAGGAGGCTGTGAGCAAATTAGCAGGGTAACCAGGGAAAATGTTTGGCATCCGTGGGTGAGAGTTGGAGCCATCTGTTCCCAAGTGCTGAGAAAACACTGGAGCACTCCCTGGAGCCGTGGTGCCCGGCAGAGCTCCAGGAAGTGGAACCAAGCACCTGCAGGCTGTGCATCCTAGGGCAGGGCGCTCACCCTCTCTGGGCCTCAGTGTCTGGATCCGTAAAACCTGCGGGTCTGTCCAGTCTCGTGACTCCAGGATGCTCCCTGTCTCCTTTGCCCTCCCGCCTCTCTGCTCCTGGGCTCCCCACAACCTTTCTGTGCCCCCCACCCTGAGACCAAGCCCTTCCCGGGAAGGAAGGCTGGCGGCCTCCACCGTGACGACAGCGCAGGCCTGCCCAGCACCGGCCTTGGGGGTTTATTTACCATTGGACTCATTTGTTTCCAAGCTGAAAATAGCTTTATTGTTCCCTTTAAAGACAAAGATAATGTTTCACCAATCCAGAAATGTATGCTGTAGAAAAGTAAACTGAGAGAGAGCGCCTCCCCGCCTACGCCAGGCACCTGTCCCTGAGAGCAGTGGCCCAGGCCCTGCCAAGCAGCTGGTCACATAGTGGGCCGTACACAGGGTGGGATCCTTGACTGACTTATTTCAGAGACAGAGATAGAAAGTGGGTGCAGGGGCTGGGTGCATTGGCTCGTGCTTGTAATCCCACACTTTGGGAGGCCGAGGTGGGCGGATCACCTGAGGTCAGGAGTTAGACAGCAACCTGGCCAACATGGTGAAACCCGGCCTCTACTAAAAATACAAAAATTAGTCGGGCAGGTGCCTGTAATCCCAGCTACTCGGGAGGCTGAGGCAGGAGAATCGCTCGAACCTGGGGAGGTGGAGGTTGGGGTGAGCCGAGATCGCACCACTGTACTCCGACCTGGGTGACAGAGCCAGACTCTGTCTCAAACAAAAACAAAAACAAAAACAAAAGCTAGCGGTAGATGCGGGGGAGGGAGAGAGAGGGAGGGAGAGAGAGGGGGAGAGAAAGAGGGAGAGACAGAGGGAGATGGGAGAAAAGGAGAGAGAAGTGCAGGGGGAGAAAGAGACAGAGACAGGGAAAAAGAGAATGACTCCTCTCCACCTAGGACCCCTCAGCTCCTCATCAGGGTCCCTGGAGGCCTCAGGGGTGGCTCCTTGGGGACAGGTGCCCTTTCCCCCACCTTGCTCTTCTCCCCTAGTCAGGACAGAAGAAAGGTTTCCAGTCTGAGTCTTACCGTCTCCTAACCATGTGCCCTAAGACAAGCGCCTTCGTCTTACCAAGCCTCCGTGACCTCAGCCGTAACGTGGTGTAACCATGGCACAGGATTACTGTGAGTTACATGGACCACGTGTGACAGTCCCTGGGCTGGCGCTGAATTGGTGCCCAGCGGCCATTTGCCGTGGTCAATAGGATCAATAAAACGCCCGGGATATCTGGCCGCTTGGTAGAAACTGACCCACGCGGGGCCTGTGCCGGCGGCACCGGGCCTCTTGGTGAGGCTGGGGCGTATCACCTTGACCGTGAGTGGAGGTGGATGTGGGCTCCTTCGCTGGAGGGAACAGCTCTGTGCTGCCCTGGAACTGCTCCCAGCAGCTGGAGAGAGCCGATTAGCACATTTTCAGGAAATATTGCGAGAAGGTTGTTAAACTCAGACACTGCTTATTTTATTTTATTTTATTATTTATTTATTTATTTATTTATTTATTTTTTGAGACGGAGTCTCGCTCTGTCGCCCAGGCTGGAGTGAGCGGCGCGATCTCAGCTCACTGCAAGCTCCGCCTCCCGGGTTCCCGCCATTCTCCTGCCTCAGCCTCCCGAGTAGCTGGGACTACAGGCGCCCGCCACCTCGCCCGGCTAGTTTTTTGTATTTTTTAGTAGAGACGGGGTTTCACCGTGTTAGCCAGGATGGTCTCGATCTCCTGACCTCGTGATCCGCCCGTCTTGGCCTCCCAAAGTGCTGGGATTACAGGATTGAGCCACCGCGCCCGGCCTTTATTTTATTTTATTTCAAGATGGAGTCTCTCGCTCTGTCGCCAGGCTGGAGTGCAGTGGTGCGATCTCGGTTCACTGCAACCTCCGCCTCCCGGGTTCAAGTGACTCTCCTGCCTCAGCCTCCCGAGTAGCTGGGATTACAGGTATGCACCACCACACCTGGCTAATTTTTGTATTTTTAGTAGAGGCGGGGTTTCACTTTGTTGGCCAGGATGGTCTCGATCTCTTGACCTCATGATCCCCCGCCTCAGCCTCCCAAAGTGCTGGAATTACAGGCTTGAGCCACAGCACCCGGCCAGCCATTGTTAAAAGTTGAATGAAATAAACGTAGGAAGGTAATACAAACTCAGAACTCATCACTGTCTAATTATTTGACTAGGGTCTGCATTCTCCTGTTTATTTCCGTCCCTGGTATCCTGTAGGGTGGAAATGCCAAATGACAGTGTGCTGTGTGGCTCTGTTCTCTCCCCAAATCCAAGTCCAGTGATGTCATCTCAGCACCTTGAAATCAACCATGGACCAGTCCCACGGTTCACACTGCTAATCCCAGAGCCTCAGGAAGCCAAGGCGGGAGGATGGCATGAATCCAAGAGTTTGAATACAGTCTGGGCAACATGGTGAAACTCCATTTCTACAGAAAATACGAAAGTTAGCCAGGCTTGGTGGCATGCACCTGTAGTCCCAGCTACTTGGGAGGCTGAAGTGGGAGGATTGCTTGAGCCTGGGAGGCAGAGGCTGCAGTGAGTTGAGATTGTACCACTGCACTCCAGCCCCAGTGACAAAAGTGAGACCCTGTCTCAAATTTAAAAAAAAGAAAAAGGAAAAGAAAAAAAAGAAAGATATGAAACAGGAGCTAACTGCCTGCCTCTAGTCCCAACTACTCAGGTGGAGGCTAAGGTGGGAACATTGCTTGAGCCCAGGAGTTTGAATCCAGCCTGGGCAACATAGCAAGACCCTGTCTCTAAAAAAAAAAAAAAAAAAGAAAAAAAATTAAAAAAAGAAAGGTATGAGACAGAATGTATTTGCCTAGCAGTTTTTCCGCTTGATTTATAACTCTTAACTATGATGTGTGAGCCTTTCATCATTTGGCCCTCATCCCAGGCCTTGTATATTTAGGGGTGGGCCTGACCTCAAGTTCCAGCCTCTGTATCTTCTTCTTTTTAGAGACAAGCTCTTGCTCTGTTGCCCTGGCTGGACTGCAGTGGCACAATCATAGCTCACTGCAGCCTCAGACTCGTGGGTTCAAGTGATTCTCCCGCCTCAGCCTCCCTGAGTAGCTGGGACTACAGGAACATGCCACCATGCCTGTAGTCCCAGCTACACAATTAAAAAATGTTTTTTGTAGAGACAGGGTCTCACTATGTTGCCCAGCCCAGTCTCAAACTCCCGAGCTCAAGTGATCCTCCTGCCTCAGCCTTCCAAAGTGCTGGGATTACAGGTAAGAAACACTGCACCCAGCCTCAGACTATATATCTTTGTTTGTGCTGTTTTGTCTTCTGAAAACACCAGTCCCCTTGGAAGCCTTCCTGGGCTGTCTGAACACAGCTGTGGTGGTTATAATTATGGGCTGTGAGCCTGATGAGGTGGGGATGGGTTCCAAGGTCAAGGCTCCTTGAGGGGGCTGGTCCCAGCCCGCTAAGAGCACGGGTTGGTGAGAGGCGGCTGGTTTGTCCCTGAAGGAGATTATCTTGGCTGAATTCTCCTAATCCTCTTGCAGGATTAAGGAAACTCAATGCACGTCCCGTTGATAATGCCCTTTAAGGATTTAATAAGCTTTGAGCTTTCCAGGAGAAAGCCTTGGATGAGGAATTTGAAGAATTTGCCTCAGCTCCAGACTTTGCTTCTCACTCACTGGCTGACCTTGATCTGTGGCTCCGTTTCTCTACCTGCAAAGAAAAGGGGTGAGTGGTGGCCTGTGGTCCCTGCGCTGTTGTGTGTCTCAGGGGAGGGCTGCGGTCGCTATAGTGTGTATTGGTTTGGAAAGCTTCCACCCCGCCCGCCCTGGGGGGAGGCAGGGCTGTGATTCACCAAGCATCACCGAGGCCAGTCATGGGACAGTATCCACTGGAACACAGAGGTTGGTCAGGGAAGGGCACATGGCTTGAGCCTGGCCCATCAGAGTCTTCCTTGGAACTTTTATGAGGTCTTCCTGGATGGGTTTATTTTATGGCACCTCAACTTGGGGAGATAAGATCAAGCTGCCGTGGACACCTGTCCACCATGTGCCCAGCACCTATGTGCAGAATGAAGTTCGTGAAGACAAACAGAACAGCAGATGCAGCCAGAGCCCTGGCAGCATTACTTGTGACCCTGGATCTAGCCTTACCTGACACCCGCTCTGTGGGCCAGTAAATTCCCTTTTTAGCATAAAGCTGTTTGAGTGGTGTTTCTGCCACTTGGAACTAAAGGAGTGTGGATGTACCTGTTTCCATGAAGAGGAGTCGATGGATTTCATCAAATTCTCCTTGATTCCTCCAAAGACTAAGAAGCTCTGCTATGGTTTAAATGTTTGCCTTCTCTGACACTCATGTTGAAGTTTATCCCCAATGCGGCGGTATTGAGAGGTGGGGCCTTTAAGAGCTGATTAGGTCATTCGGGCTCTGCCCTCTCGAATAGAGTAATCCATTCATTAATTAATGGATTGATGGGTTATTATGGGAGTGGGATTGGTGGCCTTATAAGAAGAAGAAGAGAGACTTGAGATAGGATGCTCGGCCCCCTCACCATGGGATGCCCTGTGCCTCCTTGGGACTCTGCAGAGAGGAGTCCCCACTAGCAAGAAGGTCCTCACCAGACGCTGCCCCACAGCCTTGGACTTCCCAGCCTCTAGAACTCTAAGAAATAAATCGTTTTCTTTCCTTGCCTTCCCTTCCTCCCTTTCTCCCTTCCTCCCTTCCTCCCTTCCTCCCTTCCTCCCTTCTTCCCTTCCTTCCTTCCTTCCATGGAGTCTTGCTCTGTCGCCCAGGCTGGAGTGCAGTGGTGCAATCTGGGCTCGCTGCAAGCTCTGCCTCCTGGGTTCACGCCATTCTCCCACCTCAGCCTCCCGAGTAGCTAGGACTATAGGCGCCCACCACCACGCCCAGCTAATGTTTTGTATTTTTAGTAGAGATGGGGTTTCACTGTGTTAGCCAGGATGGTCTCGATCTCCTGACCTTGTGATCCACTCGCCTCAGCCTCCCAAAGTGCTGGGATTACAGGCGTGAGCCACTTTGCCCAGCCGTTTCCTTTAAAAATTACCCAGCATCAGGTATTCAGGTGTAGCAATAGCAAATGGACTAAGACAAACCCTGCGGTAGTTTTATTCTGGCTCCAGGTGCTCAAATCTCTCAGCAGCCACTGGCCAGTATAACCTGGGAGAGGTCATCACCAGACTGTGCAAATTTCATCCTCTGATTTCCCCCGCCCTTCTCTACCATGCTCAGTGCCCTGGGGAGCTGCCCTGTATGGGCCACATCAACGGACTCCCTGCCTCTGTCTTCCAGTGAGATTTGGCTAATGGAAGGAAGACACCAACAGGGGGTTGGAGGGAGTGAGAAAGGGATTCGAGATCAACCATATCTTCCCCTGACTCCCTCCCCGTGAGGTCACCCTGCCTAGAGTGTTCCTTGACATAGATCACAGCTTCCCAAGGCCCCTCTCTCTCATTCTAGATTCTGGTGTCTGGTCCTTCCCTACTGGTTTGGGCTTAGGGGCAGTCAAAGCTCTTTTTTTTTTTTTTTTTTTTGAGATGGAGTCTTGCTCTCAGCTCACTGCAAGCTCCGCCTCCCAGGTTCAAGCACGTCTCCTGCCTCAGCTTCCCGAGTAGCTGGGACACCAGGCACACGCTGCCAAGCCTGGGTAATTTTTTTTTTTTTTTTAAGTAGAGACGGGGTTTTACCATGATGGCCAGGCTGGTCTCAAACTCCTGAGCTCAGGCACTCCGCCCACCTCGGTCTCTCAAAGTGCTAGGATTACAGGCTCGAGCCACCGCGCCCGGCCGGTCACAGTGCTTTTTTCCTGCTATCCCAGGTCACCGTAGTGTCTGGCGGTTCCTGACCCCCCATCCTCCCTCGTGTGAACCATCCCTTTGTAAATAACCCTCCTTGAATTACCCTGATCTCAATCTGCTGTTTTCTATTGGAGTCTCAGAAATGCAAGAGCCACCAAAAAACTTTATGATCAAGGAAAAGGTGGTGGCCCAGGGATGACCACGTAGACCCTGGGGTGGAGCAGAAGGGGTGCTGAGCTGCCAAGAGATGGGATACACTCAGGGTGTTTCTCGGGTGTGCAGAGTCTCTTTTGGATACTCTACTTCATCATCAGTAACATGAAAGTTTACCTAAAGGCTGGGCGCTGTGGCTCAAGCCTGTAATCCCAGCACTTTGGGAGGCTAAGGTGGGCAGATCACAAGGTCAGGAGATCGAGATCACGGTGAAACCCCATCTCTACTAAAAATGCAAAAAATTAGCTAGGCGCGGTGGCGGGCGCCTGTAGTCCCAGCTACTCAGGAGGCTGAGGCAGGAGAATGGCGTGAACCCGGGAGGCGGAGCTTGCAGAGAGCCGAGATTGCGCCACTGCACTCCAGCCTGGGCAACAGAGCGAGACTCTGTCTCAAAAAAAAAAAAAAAAAAAAGAAAGTTTACCTAAAACAGCACAGCATATCTCTGATCTGGTCCTAACTCCTATAGCATCCTTTTTTTTTTTTTTTGAGGCAGGGTCTTGCTCTGTTACCCAGGCTGGAATGCAGTGGCACCGTCATAGCTCACTGCAGCCTCGATCTCCTGGACTCAAGTGATCCTCCCACCTCAGCCTCCCGAGTATCTGGGATCACAGGTCCCTGCCACCACACATGGCTAATTTTTGTGGTTTTTGTAGAGATGGGCTTTCACCATGTTGCCTGGGCTAGTCTCGAACTCCTGGGCTCAAGTGAGCCTCCTCCTGGGAGGATCCCAAAGTGCTGGGATTACAGGCGTGAGCCACCATACCCGGCCTGAACATCAATTCTTGAGAGCAGCATATTTCATGTTTATAACACTAACTTAATTTTATTTCATTTTTAAGAGTCAGGGTATGGCTGGGCGTGGTGGCTCACACCTGTAATCCCAGCACTTTGGGAGGCCGAGGTGAGCAGATTGCTTGAGATCAGGAGTTCAAGACCAGCCTGGCCAACGTAGGGCAATCCCATCTTTACTGAAAATACAAAAATTAGCCGGGTGCGGTGGTGCACATCTGTAATCCCAGTTACCTGGGAGGCTGAGGTACAAGAATTGCTTGAACCCGGGAGGTGGAGGTTGCGGTGAGTCAAGGTCTTGCCACTGCATTCCAGGCTGGGCTACAGAGCTAGACTCTGTCTCCAAAAAAAAAAAGGCAGGGTCTCGCTCTGTTGCACAGGCTGGAATGCAGTGGTATGATCACACGCTGCACTGTAGCCTTGACCTTTTGGGCTCAAGCTATCCTCCTGCCTCAGCCTCCCAAGTAGCTAACAGGCATGCACCCCCACGCCTGGCTAATTTTTTATTTCTGTAGAGATAGGGTCTTACTATGTTGCCCAGGCTAAATAACATAATGAACGTAAGCAATCCTCTGGCCTCGGCCTCCCAAAGTGCTGGGATTATAGCCGTGAGCCACCCACGCCCAGGCAGAGGGAAGTTCTTAAAAAGGAAGCCTGGTGAGATGAAGCAATGCACACAATATAATGTTCCGTGGGAATGCAGAATGCGCATTGCTTTTTGAAATGTGTGTCAAAGTCAGGTTTTGTTGGGTGAAATAAATACGCACGTGGGGGAGGGTGGGAAAGAACTCTGTCCTTAGCTAAAAGTTCACCTGTGAATTCTTGGAGCACTTGCCTGTGCAGCTGAGGCGAGTGTGAGAGTCGTATTTCACCGGGCCCTCCCTGCTCCCCCAAGATGTCAAAGGGACTACCTGGAAACCACTCTGTGGCTCCCAACATCTTGTTCTTTTTTTTCTTTTCTTTTTTTTTTTTTTTTAGACGGAGTCTTGCTCTGTCACCCAGGCTGGAGTGCAGTGGCGCAATCTCGGCTCACTGCAACCTCCACCTCCCGGGTTCATGCCATTCTCCTGCCTCAGCCTCCCCAGTAGCTGGGACTATAGGCGCTCGCCACTACGCCCGGCTAATTTTTTGTATTCTTTAGTAGAGACGGGGTTTCACCGTGTTCGCCAGGATGGTCTCGATCTCCTGACCTCGTGATCCACCCGCCTCGGCCTCCCAAAGTGCTGGGATTACAGGCGTGAGCCACCGTGCCCGGCTCCAACATCTTGTTCTAAGCGAGGCTTGTCGTTATCCCAGCGATGCCAAAACACTGAGAATTCCTGCCTTCTGCAATATGTGGATTAACTCCCCATGAACTTAATTTTTCCTTTTTTTTTTTTTTTTGAGATGGAGTTTGGCTCTTGTCGCCCAGGCTGGAGTGCAGGGGTGCGATCTAGACTCACTGCAACCTCCACCTCCCGGGTTCAGGCAATTCTCCTGTCTCAGCCTTCTGAGCAGCTGGGATTACAAGCGCCCACCACCACACTCGGCTAATTTTTGTATTTTTAGTAGAGACTGGGTTTTGCTATGTTGGCCAGGCTGGTCTCGAACTCCTGACCTCAAGTGATCCACCCACCTCAGCCTCCCAAAGTGTTGGAAATACAGGTGTGAGCCACTGTGCCTGGCCTTAATTTTTCCTTTTTAGCCAAAGGTTGTGAGTGGTCTGATGGCTTCTGATCCAGTCCCATCTCAGTTTTCTTGGGCTTTTAAAGACATTTAATAATTGATGGGGCGGCTGCCTTCTGAGCCATCGGGAGTGGAGGGTGCTTTGGATTCTAGTGCTTTGACATGCAGGAGGAAGGGAGCATCTCTGGGACCTTATCGTTCGGCACCCTGCACTGTATGGCCTTGGGTAAGTCATGCCTCCTCTTGGGGCCTTGGCCATCAAATCTATGAGATGGGCCATGTTGCCCAGGCTGGTCTCGAACTCCTGACCTCAAGTGATCCTCCCACCTCACCCTTCCAAAGTGCTGGGATTACAGGTGTCAGCCACCACCCACACAGCCACCCACTTTTATCTCCCAGGAGGGCCCAACTCTTCTCCCTTGGTTCCAATGTGAAAAATCCCAGGGGAGAATCTGATTGGCCCAGCTTGGGTCACATGGTTGCCCAGGGCCAGGAGGGTGGGGCAGCGGGACAGCAGCCACCTGACTGGGGTGAGGGAGGAGGGGCTCTTCCTGATAAGGGGTATCTGTCCAGAACAGAGAGGGTCCCAGCTTTTGAGTGATGGAGGGTTGCACTACAGCCTCTAGAGTCTTCTTCAGAGGGAGGAGAGAGCATGAAGCTTGGGAGAAAAGGCTTCCCGGAGTTAAGTGGGAAACAGAGCTCCTCGTCTATTCTTGTCCCTTTGATCCTCAGTGGTATTGTCAATTCCATGACAACGGGAGATGCAGGCTTTTAAGTCACAAGTGATTTTCGCAAGCAACAAACTTTATATTTTTATCACTCTGAATCCTCCCAAATGACTGCTTTCTCAAGGGCTGTGTGTGGGGCCTGCCAGAGTCTCCTTGAGGATCCACAGCGCCTCCAGAGGTGGGTGACACCCCACTGGTCTTGGGGCGCTCTTGGAATCTGCCCGTTGACGTCATTTCTGCTGCCAGGCACTGCCTCTGTCTGGCTCCTGCCTCCTGCCCCCTCCGCTTCTGTCTCCTCTGCCTCTTGAAGGACATTTGCAAGCAAATTGAGCTTTGTAGTGGAGAGCATCAGCCTCAATTTCACTTGAAACCATCATCTTCAGCTTGAGAGGCTACACAGTCACATGAACACACACACACACAAACACCCCCAAAACGCTGTCACACACAGAAATGCATATGTGCTTGGACACACATATAGACACACACAGACATACACGTGCATGCAAGACACACACGCTGATGCACACTCAGCCACAGCCACACAGACACATTCAGACACACAGAGGCGTGCACAGAGTCAGATAGGGACAGACAGATGAGCAAAGCAGGATATAAAGGAGCCGCACAGATGGACAGACCCAGACACACATATACAAGGACACGCACACACACACTCCATCTCACGTAGATGTATACACTTGTCAGTGCTGGACTGGTCAGTATTTAACACAACCAGCGTTCTGACTTGTAGCAGTTGCTAATTTCCTCGGTGTCAATATTCCCACCGGTTTCCAGGTATCATTATGAGGTCAGAGTTGGGGAGAGGGCACACGGTTGAGCTGGGAGGAGTCGGCTCTGACACCCGTAGCCACTGCCAGGCTCACCCAGACACTCACAACAATAGACACACGCACACGTGCTCTGCTGAAAACTCTCTCCCCGCTGGTGTCCCAGCAGTCCTGGATTTAACCCCCGGGTATGCTGTGTGTCTTTGATCACATTTCTCAACCTCTCTGAGCCTGCCATTTCTTGTAAAATGGCAAAAGCCCAGCCAGGGCTGACGGAAGGATGGGTGGTCATTTGGGAGTGCCCCCACATGGAGCCTGGCACCCGGTGGTGGCTTGGCCTTGCACAGAAGAGAGAGTGCTCTGTGACCATCTGCTTGGTCCTGGGGTCTGGGCGCTGGGCTGAGACAGATACCTGTTCAGCTGCCTGTTCACCAGAGCCCCAGGACCACAGCTGGTGTGTGCCCACCAGCCCGTCGGCAGCCCTTTGGCACTCTGCTGCTCTGGAACAACATGTGGGGTATGTCCCCTGGTACAATTTAGGGCCCCCACCCTTTGCAACCTGGTCCCCCAGGCTTCCCAGATTTGTGTCTTGGGCTGGTCTCTCTGCCTGGAGGGTCCTGCCTCTGGCCC
Source organism: Chlorocebus sabaeus (assembly GCF_047675955.1). Classification (NCBI taxonomy): domain Eukaryota; kingdom Metazoa; phylum Chordata; class Mammalia; order Primates; family Cercopithecidae; genus Chlorocebus; species Chlorocebus sabaeus. Next base: position 16,441,826 of record NC_132931.1, read on the forward strand.
CTCACCTCCTGACCATCAGAGTTCATGCTGTGGCTGCGCGTGGTGAGGTCCATCTGTAGTTCAGCTACTTGAGAGGCCGACGTGGGAGGATCTCTTGGGTCCAGGAGTTCGAGGCTACAGTGAGCTGTGATCGTGCCACTGCACCGTAGCCTGGGCGACAGAGCAAGGCCTTGTCTCTACAGACAATTTTAAACAGCATTAGCCAGGTGTGGTGGTGGTGCACCTGTGGTCCCAGCTACTTGGGAGGCTGAGGTGGGAGGATTGCTTGAGCCTGGGAGGTCTAGGCTGCAGTGAGCTATGATGGCCCCACTGCACTCCAGCCTGGGTGACAGAGCGAGATCCCCAACTCTTAAAAAAAAAAAAAAAAAAAAGAATTGGCCAGGCGTGGCGGCTCAAGCCTGTAATCCCAGCACTTTGGGAGGCCGAGGCGAGTACATCACCTGAGGTCAGGAGTTTGAGACCAGCCTGGTCAACATGGTGAAACCTCATCTCTACTAAAAATACAAAAATTAGCAGGGCGTGGTGGCACATGCCTGTAATCCCAGCTACTTGGGAGGCTGAGGCAGGAGGATTGCTTGAACCTGGGAGGCAGAGGTTGCAGTGTGCCGAGATCTTGCCACTGAACTCCAGCCTGGGCAACAAGTAAGACTCCATTTCAAACAAACAAACAAAAAAACAAAAAACAAAAACAAACAAAAAAGAGGCCAGGCATGGTGGCTCACGCCTGTAATCCCAGCACTTTGGGAGGCCAAGGTGGGAGGATCACCTGAGATCAGGAGTTCAAGACCAGCCTGGCCAAAGTGGTGAAACTGTCTCTACTAAAAAATACAAAAATCAGCTGGTTGTGATGGGGTATGCACCTGTAATCCCAGCTACTAGGGAGGCTAAGGCAGGAGAATCGCTTGAAACAGGGAGGCGGAGGTTGCAGTGAGCTGAGATCATGCCACTGCCTTCCAGCCTGGATGACAGAATGAGACTCTGTCTCAGAAAAAAAAAATTACCAGATAGATTCCACAAACTGTCTCCAAAGGAGAGGAGACAAGAGGTGTGCTTCCAGATTTCCAGAACCTTCCCTGCATCTCCTCAACAAACCTAGTTCCCCTCAGCTCTGGAACGGGCTCAGGGCCTTGCCTGGACCCTAAATTTACTCTGCATATGGCTGTGATCTGAACTGGGGTGAGGCTGGGGGACGACCCTGCCCCCCAGTCTGGGCCAAAGCTCCCATTTCCCAGGCTCATGCTTGGCTGTGGGTGGGCCCTGAGGGACCCTTTGCTGGCTGGGTCACAGATACAAGGTCCTGGTTTGTGAGCAGCCTGTTGACTTGCTCATGCAGTATGGGGGCCCTGTGGAGGGGACACGTTGTCCCCCAGGCCACCTCTCTCTGGCCTGGGAGGAGTCTGGGCAGGTCCCCGCCCCAGGGCCAATTCCATCCTGTGGCCTCTTTGCTGATGGGGCCGTCTCTTCCCTCAAAGGGTTTCCTGCTGCTGGACTGGAAATGATTTCTTCTGATATTTCAGAGGCAGAAGGCATTTCTCACCTTCCCAAGAGCCAGGAGGATGGAGGTTAGAAAGAGTGGGGTCGTTTCCGGCCCAGGGAGGCCAAGTGGGAACCCTGTGACTGATCCATTTGTCCTGGTTCCCGGGAGGATGTCACCCAGGCAGGGCTCAGGGGAGGAGGTGGAGATTTGGGGGTGGAGGGGCTCCCACAGCCTGGGCCTGAACCCCCTGCTGGGCTCCTCCACCTCCCAGCTCTGCCTCTGGAGGGAGAGGCTAATCTTCCTCCAAACACTTCAGGCTTCAGGAAATCACAGGCTCTCAGAGTGCAGGGCCCCTCTCGGCAGAGCGAGTGCGATTTTTCCCGGGAAGTGGCTCTTATAAGATGCTCTAAGGGGTCCCTGACCTGAAGAGAAGGTTCAACAGCCCTGCCTCGGAGGAGGAAAATGAACATTCGCTGTGTGTACAAAAATAGCTTACATGCTCGGAGCGTGCGTTTGAGGGGTGCAGGCCCAGCGCACAGGGGTCTGGGTCCAAGCCTCCACCTCGCTGGCACTCTCAATGAACTTGGGAGCAGGCACGTCCCCACCCTGGCAGGTTCATTCCCCGTCAAGGAGGGAGAAACGGGCCATCTTCATGGGCCTCGGCAAGGCAGGCAGGGCTGAGTGCAGTGAGAGCTGAATGATTGCTCCTCCTGGACACTGTGGCCCTGGCAGCCGCGGGGAAGATTCAAGGCATGTGTGGCTGTGGCTGGGCGGAGTTGTTTCAGCTCTGCCCTGAGCAGGGAGCCATGGTGGTGGGCAGTTGGGTCCTGAGGGGTCGGGGTCTAGCTGGTCAGGTGACATCTTCCACTCCCAGACTCTAGGAAGCAGGCCCGGCCTCGGGAGGGCAGACATGTCGTTTGTACCGGGCACAAGTGGCCAGGGAATGGCCGATGGCAGGCTGTTGTGACCGGAAGGAGGACAGAACCGGGACAGTGGAGGTCTTGGTTCTAGTGGCTGCTGTGACATTGTCCTCTCCTCTCTCTGCTTGTCTCTCTCCCTATCCTCATCCTGATCCCCACCCTTCCTCTCTCCCTCTCTTTTCTCCTCTGTCCTGGAGTCTCGCTCTGTCGCCCAGGCTGGAGTGCAGTGGCGCGATCTCGGCTCACTGCAACCTCCGCCTTCCGGGTTCAAGTGATTTTTCTGCCTCAGCCTCCTGAGTAGCTTGGACTACAGGCACCCGCCACCACGCCCGGTTAATTTTTGTATTTTTAATAGAGATGGGGTTTCACCATGTTGGCCAGGCTGGTCTCAAACTCCTGACCTCAGGTGATGTACCCATCTTGGCCTCCCAAAGTGTTGGGATTACAGGTGTGAGCCACTGCACCTGGCCTAATTTTTGTATTTTTAATAGAGACGGGGTTTCACCATATTGGCCAAGCTGGTCTCGAACTCCTGACCTCGTGATTCTCCTCTGCCCTCCTTTTCTTTCTTTCTTTTTTTTTTTTTTTTTTTTTTTGTGAGACAGGGTCTCGCTCTGTCCCCCAGGCTGGAGTGTAGTGGCGCAATCTCAGCTCACTGTAGCTTCCAACTCCTGGGTTCTAGTAATCCTTCTTCTCGGCCTCCCACATAGCTGGAATCACAGGTGCATGCCACTATGTCTGGCTAATTTTTTGTAGAGATGGAGCCTCACTATGTTACCAGGTTGGTCTTGAACTCCTAGGCTCAAACGATCCTCCTGCCTCGGCCTCCCAAAGTGCTGGGACTACAGGTGTGAGCCACTACACCCAGCCCCTTCTACCTGTCTTGCCCCTAACAGGTGGGTGCCAGTCACCTTTCGCCTGAGGGCATTCCCGGTGCAGGTGCACGGCTGGGGCCGGCCCTAGGAGCGGCCCTCGCCTATGATGGGTGTCAGCTGGTGGATACACTCGGGCTTCCTGGTGCCTGGGTTGGGACAGCCACAGCAGCCCAGGGGCTCCCAAGAGGGTTGAGTTCCCCTTCCCACCGAGGTTTCGGCTGTCTAAAGAACAGGCTTGCTCAGACCCACAGCCCTTCTCAGGTTATCTGCACGCTTGCTTCAGGGTTGCTTTGGGGACACCCCTCTTCCGGGGCTTCCTGCTCCCTCTTCTGCTAACAAGGGTCTTGGAGGCCTGGCGCAATGGCTCACGCCTGTAATCCCCACACTTTGGGAGGCTGAGGCGGGCAGATCACGAGGTCAGGAGATTCGGACCATCCTGGCTAACATGGTGAAACCTCGTCTCTACTAAAAAATACAAAAAATTAGCCAGACGTGGTGGTGGGCGCCTGTAGTCCCAGCTACTCAGAAGGCTGAGGCAGGAGAATCACTTGAACTCAGGAGATGGAGGTTGCAGTGAGCCAAGATTGCACCACTGCACTCCAGCCTGGGTGACAGAGTGAGACTCAGTCTCAAAAAAAAAAAAAAAAAGAGGCATGTTTGTGGCTAGACATGGTGGCTTATGCCTGTAATCCCTGTATCTGAGGTCAGGAGTTGAAGACCAGCCTGCCCAACATGGTGAGACCCCCGTCTCTACTAAAAATACCAAAATTAGCTAGGCGTGGTGGCACACACCTGTAATCCCAGCGACTTGGGAGGCTGAGGCAGGAGAATCGCTTGAACCCAGGAGATGGAGGTTGTTGTGAGCTGAGATTGCACCATTGCACTCCAGCCTGGGTGAGAGAGTGAGACTCCGTCTCAGAACAAAACAAACCAAACAAATAAAAAAAGGTATGTTTGTGTTGGAGACATTCAGTCGCAGGAGCTAGGGTGGAGGCCCCGGGGCACCCTGCAGCCAGGACTCCTTTCACTCAGCTTATGTGAGCAGCCATTGTGTGCCTGGATCTGTGCTGGGCCCAGGGACAGTGAGATGAGGCAACCGACGCCACCTGTCCTCGGGGGGTTCCCAGGGTACTGGGGAAGGCAGGTGGAAGAGCCGGCAGGCCTCAGATGAGCAGGCTCTGGGGGCCGACTGCCTGCAGCTGCATCCAGGATCTCCTGTTATTGTGAGTTAGTACCTCTCTCCATGCCTCAGTTTCCTCATTTGCAATGGGCACGATAATAGCTTCCTCCTCAAAGGGCCATCGTGAGGCAGAAATGATTCCCATGAAGCACCTCCAGTGGGGCCTGGCCCGTGGTCGGATCTCAGTCGCTGTGAGATGTCAGTGTTAGGAATAGGGCACTGAGCAGGCCTGGAGCTGGGCCAGGGACCTCTCGGGAGGGCTGCAGAGAGTGGCCACCAGGCAAGCGCTGGGCGTGGTGGATTGAAGCAGGGCCTCTCTGTGGCAGGGCCTGCCAGGTTCCTGGAGAAACTGCCCTGAGTTGGTGATGAGATAGGAAAGCCTGTTAAAACAAAACATTTAACTTATTTATTTATCTCTCATTTTATTTTACTTTATTATTATTATTTTTTTGAGACGGAGTCTCGCTCTGTCGCTCAGGCTGGAGTGCAGTGGCGCGATTTCCACTCACTGCCAGCTCCGCCCCCCGGGTTCACGCCATTCTCCTGCCTCAGCCTCCCGTGTAGCTCGGACCTTAGGCGCCCACCACCGTGCCCGGCTAATTTTTTGTATTTTTAGTAGAGACGGGGTTTCACAGCGTTAGCCAGGATGGTCTCGATCTCCTGACCTCGTGATCCGCCCATCTCGGCCTCCCAAAGTGCTGGGATTACAGGCTTGAGCCACCGTGCCCGGCTTATTTTACTTTATTATTTTTTTTGAGACAGGGTCTCCCTCTGTTGCCCAGGCTGGAGTGCAGTGGCATCCTCTCGGCTCACTGCAGCCTCCACTTCCCAGGTTCAAACTATTATCCTGCCTCAGCCTCCCCAGTAGCTGGGATTATGGGCATGTGTCACCACGCCTGGCTGATTTTTGTATTTTTTAGTATAGACAGGGTTTCACTATGTTGGCCAGGCTGGTCTCAAACTCGTGACCTCAAGTGATCCGCCTGCCTGGGCCTCCCAAAGTGCTGGGCTTACAGGTGTGAGCCACCGCGCCTGGACTAACGCTTGTTTTAGATGCTGAGGGCACACGTGCGGCCTTGTTACATGGGTAACTTGTGTGTCATGGCGGTTTGGGGTACAGATTATTTTGTCACCCAGGTAAGAAGCACAGAACTCAGCAGGTAGTTTTTTAGATCCTCACCCTCCTCCCCATCTCCACCCTCAAGTAGGCCCTCGTGACTATTGTTTCTTCTTTGTGCAAATACATATAACAGAGTCTCACTCTGTCGCTCAGGCTGGAGTGCAGTGGTGCAATCTTGGCTCACTGCACCCACGACCTCCCAGGCTCAGATGATCCTCCCGCCTCAGCCTCCCTGAGTAGCTGGGACCACAGGCATGCACCACCATGCCTGGCTAATTAAAAAAAAAAATGGTAGAGATGAGGTCTCACTCTGTTGCCCAGGCTGGTCTCGAACTCTTGGGCTCAAGCAATCCTCCCATCTTGAGCTTCCTAAGTGCTGGGATTACAGGCCCACCTTGGCCTCCAGAAGTGCTGGGATTACAGGGATGAACCACCTCGCCTGACCTGCAAAAAAATTTTTTTATATAAAAGGAGTTTCTCCCCATCACTGATGCAAACCTGCTGGAGAGCTCAAGATACACTGCATGGTTTTCCAAAGGAACGTGCTATATTTATGTGTGTCTATTTCTGGGCTTTCTATTCTGCTCCATTGATCCATCTCTCTGTTTGCTTGCCAATTCCACAGGGTCTTTATTTATTTGTCTTTTAGAGACCAGGTCTCGCTCTGTTGCCCAGGCTGGAGTGCAATGGTGCGATCATAGCTCACTGCAGCCTTGACCTCCTGGGCTCAAGGGATCCTCCTAGCTCAGCTTCCTGAGTATCTGGGACTACAAGTGTGTACCACAGTGCCTGGCTAATTTTTTATTTTTCATTTTTGTAGAGATGAAGCCTTGCTATGTTTCCCAGGCTGGTCTAAAACTCCTGGCCTCAAGCCATCCTCCCATCCTAGGCTCCCAAAGTGCTGGGATTATAGGCGTGAGCCACTGCACTGGTTCCCCTACCTCTTCTTTTATTTTTATTTATTCATTTATTTATTTATGTATTTACTTTTTGAGACTGAGTCTTGCTCTGTCGCCCAGGCTGGAGTGCAGTGGCGCGATCTCAGCTCACCACAACCCCCAACTCCAGGGTTCAAGTGAGTCTCCTGCCTCAGCCTCCTCGGTAGCTGGGATTACAGGCGCCCACCACCACGCCCAGCTAATTTTTGTATTTTTAGTAGAGACGGGGTTTACACTATGTTGGCCAGACTGGTCTCGAATTCCTGACCTCAGGTGATCCACCCACCTTAGCCTCCCAAAGTGCTGGGATTACATGTGTGAGCCACCGTGCCCAGCCCTGTTTTTATTTTTTATTTTTAAGAGATGGGCTCTCTCTGCATTACCCAGGCTTGAGTGCAGTGGCTATTTACAGGTACAATCATAGTGCACTGCAGCCTTGGACTCCTGGGCCCATGCTATCCTCCCATCTCAGCCTTCCACATAGCCGGGACTACAGGCATCCACTACTGTGCCTGGCTCATGCCTTGATTACTGTAGTTTTATAGTAAATATTAAATCAGGGCCGGGCGCGGTGGCTCAAGCCTGTAATCACAGCACTTTGGGAGGCCGAGACGGGTGGATCATGAGGTCAGGAGATCGAGACCATCCTGGCTAACACGGTGAAACCCCGTCTCTACTAAAAAATACAAAAAAAAACTAGCCGGGCAAGGTGGCGGGTGCCTGTAGTCCCAGCTACTCGGGAGGCTGAGGCAGGAGAATGGCGTAAACCCAAGAGGTGGAGCTTGCAGTGAGCCGAGATCTGGCCACTGCACTCCAGCCTGGGCGACTGAGCGAGACTCTGTCTCAAAAAAAAAAAAAAAAATTAAATCAGTCTTCCAACTTTCTTTTTCAATATTACGTTGGCTATTCTGGCTCTTTTGTCTCTCCATATAAACTTGAAAATTAGTTTGTCATTATCCACAAAATAATTTGCTGGGATTTTGATTGGGATTGTGTTGAATCTACAGATCAAGTAGGGAAGAGCTGACATGTTGACAACATCAAGTTCTCCTATCCATGAACATGGAATATCTCTCCATGTATTTGGTTCTTCTTTGATTTCATCAGACTTTTATAATGTTCCTCATATCAATCCTGTATATATCTTGTTAGTTTCATAGGTATTTCAGAACTGAGGTACTAATATAGGTGGTACTGTGTTTTAAATTTCTTTTTTTTTTTTCTTTTTTTTTTTGGAGATGGAGTCTTGCTCTGTTGCCAGGCTGGAGTGCAGTGGCCTGATCTCAGCTCACTGCAATCTCCGCCTCCTGGGTTCAAGTGATTCCCCTGCCTCTCAGCCTCCCAAGTAGCTGGGATTACAGGCATGTGCCACCATGCCAAGCTAATTTTTTGTATTTTAGTAGAGAAGTGTTTCACCATGTTGGCCAAAATGGTCTCGATCTATTGACCTCGTGGTCTGCCCGCCTCAGCCTCCCAAAGTGTTGGGATTACAAGCATGAGCCACCATGCCGGCCCGTGTTTTAAATTTAAGGCCAATTGTTCATTGCTGGTACTTAGGAGAACAATTGACCTTTGTAAATTAACTTTTTATCCTGCAGCCTTGCTATAATCGTTTATTAGTTCCAGGAAGTTTCTGTGTTGATTCTTTGTAATTTTCCATATAGGTAATCATGTCATCTTGGAACAATAATGAAGTCATTGGCTTTAGAAATATTTGTGTTATTGAAAAATTAAATTATACAGAAGCCAAGAGAATAAAACAATGAACTCACCTTATGTCCTCATCACCTAGCTTTGGCAATTGTCAACTCATAGGTGAGCTTGTTTTATCCATACCTGAACCTGTGCCTCCTCCCGTCCACATTCCAAACTTTGGAAATCCCAGATATCATATCACACCATCAGATTATATATCAGAATCTACTTCTAAAAAAGGATGCTTTTGAAAACCATCCCATAAAGCTGGGCGCAGTGGCTCATGCCTGTAATCCCAGCACTTTGGGAGGCCGAGGCGGGCGGATCACGAGGTCAGGAGATCGAGACCATCCTGGCCAACACGGTGAAACCCCATCTCCACTAAAAATACAAAAAATTAGCCAGGTGTGGTGGTGGGTGCCTGTAGTCACAGCTACTTGGGAGGCTGAGGCAGGGGAATGGCATGAACCTGGGAGGCAGAGCTTATAGTGAGCTGAGATCATGCCACGGCACTGCAGCCTGGGCGACAGAGTGAGACTCCGTCTCAAAAAAAAAAAAAAAAAAAAAAATTACCTGGGCATGGTGATGGACACCTGTAGTCCCAGCTACTCGGGAGGCTGAGGCAGGAGAATCGCTTGAACTCAGGAGGCGGAGGTTGTGGTGAGCTGAGATCGCGCCACTGCATTCCAGCCTGGGCAACAGAGGGAGACTCCATCTCAAAAAAATAAAGAAAAAGAGAAAATAGAAAACCATCTCATAATACCATTATCCCCTATTAACCCCCTAAAACAAATTAACAATGTTTCCTTAACAGCACTGACTGTCCAATCAGTGCTCAAATGTTTCCAATTGCTTCATGAACTTTACAATGTTTTGTTGTGAAATTTTTTAATGTCACAACATGTCTAGAAGAACAGCATGATGAACCCCTGCAGGCGCTTCACCTGTTTTCACTAGTTGTTGAGATTGTTCCCTTTCATTATTATTGCAAGAGTTTTACAAGTAGGTACACATTGTTTTTAGCCATTCCAAATGAGTCATTACCCATTGCTTTGGTTTCTTTTTAATAGTCAAGTCTTTTTTTTTTTTTTTTTTTTTTTTGAGACAGTCTCACTCATTGCCCAGGCTGGAGTGCAGTGGCACGATCATGGCTCACTGCAGCCTCCACCTCCTGGGCTCAAGCGATCCTCCCACCTTAGCCTCCTGAGTAGCTGGGACTACAGGAGTGTGCCACTATACCTGGCTAACTTAAAAACATTTTTTTATAGAGATGGGGTCTCATTATGTTGCCCAGGCTGGTCTCAAACTCCTGGACTCCAGCAATCCTTGCATCTTGGCCTCCCAAAGTGCTGGGATTATAGGCATGAGCCATCGTGCGTGGCCAATAGTCACTCTTTGTACCAACAGGGTTATTCCAATGTCTTGGATTATTATTGCTACTTTTTCCTATAAAAAAGTGGTAAATATTTGTTCTTGTTTCTTTTATATCCCTATAAAATTTGTAATTATTCATTTGTTTAACAAATATTTCCTGAGCCACTCCAGATACTGTAGCTGTTTTTCATATAAATTGTATTCATTTCATTTAATTAATTACTCAGTGTTTCATATCTTTGCTGCACTGTGAGTGATTTCCTGTCAGTCTTGTGGTGCCTCCCCTCCACCACTGCTTTTTCTAACCTATCATTGCTGGCATGTAGAAAATGATTGATTCGGCCTGGTGCGGTGGCTCACGCCTGTAATCCCAGCAGTTTGGGAGGCCGAGGCGGGCGGATTGCCTGAGGTCAGGAGTTTAAGACCAGCCTGGCCAACATGGTGAAACCCCGTCTCTACTACAAAAACACAAAAATTAGCCAGGTGCGGTAGTGTGCGCCTGTAATCCCAGCCACTCAGGAGGCTGAGGCAGGAGAATCACTTGAACCAGGAGGTGTAGGTTGCAGTAAGCTGAGATCGTGCCACTGCACTCCAGCCTGGGTGACAGAGTGATTCCGTCTCAAAAACAAAACAAAACAAAAAACAAACAAAAAAAAGAAATTCATGAATATTACTTTCATAATCAGACACCTAACTGAGCATTCTCTCTCTTTTTTTTTTGAGTTGGAGTCTCACTCTGTTGCCCCGGCTGGAGTGCAACGGTGCGATCTTGGCTCACTGCAAACTCCACCTCCCGGGTTCAAGCAATTCTTGTGCCTCAGCCTCCCGAGGAGCTGGGACTACAGGCACCTGCCACCACACCCAGCTAATTTTTTTGTATTTTAGTAGAGACAGGGTTTCACCACATTGGTCAAGCTGGTCTTGAGGCCCTGAACTCAAGAAACCTGCTCGGCTCGGACTCCCAAAGTGCTGGGATTCCAGGCATGAGCCACGGCACCCAGGCTGTTTTGGTTTTAATTGTGGGGAAATATACACAATATAAAAGTGACAGTTGTGGCTATTTTAAGTGAACAATTCAGTGGCATCGTGTGCATTCACGATGTTGTGCAAGCCATCTGGTTACATAACTTTTTCACCATTCCTAACAGAAGTTCTCCACCCATGAAGCAAACCCTCCACATTCCAGCCTCCCCCAGGACCTGGCAAGCACCTGAGCTCCCTGGATACGCCAGACATCCTGAGCCTTCTTCAGGAATCTCTCTTGACTGGGCAGCTCTTCAATGATTTGCTTTTTTTTTTTTTTTTTTTGAGACGGAGTTTCGCTCTTGTTGCCCAGGGTGGAGTGCAATGGTATGATCTTGGCTCACTGCAAGCTCCGCCTCCCTGGTTCAAGCGATTCTCCTGCCTCAGCCTCGTGAGTAGCTGGGATGACAAGGGCCCGCCACCACTCCCGGTTAATTTTTGTATTTTTTACTAGAGATGGGGTTTCACCATGTTGGCCAGTCTGGTCTCGAACTCCTGGCCTCAGGTGATCCACTTGCCTCGGCGGCCCAAAGTGCTGGGATTACAGGCGTGAGCCGCCGTGTCCGGCCTGTGATTTGCATTTTGAGCCATCTCTTTTCTTGCATCTCAAACAAATTTAAGGTCAAGTCTCAACTGGCATGGATATTAAACTGCAGCCCCAAGCTAGGGCCTGGATCTGGGCTTCACGCCCCTGGTCGCAGGTGCCATAAGACAGCCAGCATTCCTGCTGTCATACTTGAGAACTCGCCTCTCTTTCTTTTGAGCTCAGCCACGTGTTTATAGCTGGGGGATCTGTGTCCACCTGGTTCATTTCTGTTGCTAAAACCCTCCACGTTTTTTCTTACCCTCCCACATAACCTCTGACGGCAGCCTTTCCATTTACAGCGCAGAAATAATGGTGCCTACCTCCCCCAGACGTGAGCTGGGACCGTAGGCTGGTGCGTCGCTTCTGAAAAGTGAATACCGAGTGTATTCCAGGACCAGCTGAAACGAAAAGTCAGGCCACCTCTTAAGAGGATTGGAGGGCCGAGCGTGAATTTAAAATGACTACTAGGTAATCACACCTTCTCTTAACTGGCCTGCTTCTTTGCTGGGTTTTATTTTAAGCGCTTCGGAGCATTTGTGTCGCTTTTGTGATCCTTCGTTCGTTCGTGGTTCTTTTGCAGCCAAGCCCTCCCCCGGCTTATGCAAATATGAGTCCCCCAGAAGGCAGCCCCCACACCAACTGCAAGGGACAGAGATAGTAAATTCCACAGCCACGTTCTGGGTTTCGCCACCATCAGGAGAGATGAGGCCCGGAGTTCGGGGCTGGGGGCAGGGCACAATGCCCCTCCTAAAATATCCCCACTGCCCACAGAGCCCCGTCTCCGTCAACTCTTCTGCAACAGAAGACACATGCCTTTGGACTGTTGTTACCAAACCAGACTCTGCCCGCCTCGCATGGCAAAGCCTAATTCTGACATCAGGGCTGCAGTGAAGAGACAATGAGGCGTTTCACGCAGGACTCCCAGCAGGCAGAATCCGCCAGCTCATGCTTAAAACCCAGACTCCCCGACGGCTTCCCAATGGCTTATGGGTAAGGGTTTTTAAAGGTGGGGAGGGCCCGGGCACAGCAGCTGAGGTCTATAATCCCAGCACGTTGGGAGGCCAACACAGGTGGATCACTTGAGGCCAGGAATTCGAGGCGAGCCTGGGCGACATGGTGAAACCCTCTCTTTACTGAAAATACAAAAAGTAGCTGGGTGTGGTGGTGCGTGCACCCCTGTAATCCCAGCTACTCGGGAGGCTGAGGCATGAGAATTGCTTGAGCCCAGGAGGTGGAGGTTGCAGTGAGCCAAGAAACCCCATCCAAAAAAAAAATAAAAAAAACTTCAAATCCACCTATGACCTGTGGGCCGCTGCTTCGAGATATCCTACTTGTATTTATTTACTTATATATTTATTTTTGAGATGGAGTCTCGCTCTGTTGCCAGGCTGGAGTGCAGTGGTGCGATCTCAGCTCACTGCAACCTCTGCCTCCCGGGTTCAAGTGATTATCCTGCCTCAGCCTCCTGAGTAGCTGGGACTACAGGCATGCACCACCACACCCAGCTAATTTTTGTATTTGTAGTAGAGATGGGGTTTCACCATGTTGGCCAGGATGGTCTTGAACTCCTGACCGCATAATCCGCCCACCTTGGCCTCCCAAAGTGCTGGGATTACAAGAGTGAGCCACCGCGCCCAACCTGAAAATTTTCTAATTTGCAATTGCTTTAAGCAGGCGACGCTTTGTCTAAAAATCTGGGATCGGTAGAAAAGAATGCTAGCTCTGGCCTGTGGACAGGACCTACTCCAGGTCTCTCGGGAAAGAATTTAGAACAAAGAACAGGGGTCAGAGTTCTGTCCTCAGCTCCCCCTTATCTGAGGTACCTGTCAACAGATCATTTGGTGGGGGGGGCGGGGGTCCAGGTTTCTGAAAAACAACTCAAGGACCTATGTTAAGATGTCATCTTTAGCTGAGTGCGTTGGCTCTCGCCTGTAATCTCAGCACTGTGGGAGGCCGAGGCGGGCGGATCACGAGGTCAGGAGATGGAGACCATCCTGGCTAACATGGTGAAACCCCGTCTCTACTGAAAATACAAAAACATTAGCTGGGCATGGTGGTGGCTGCCTGTAGTCCCAGCTACTCTGGGGGCTGAGGCAGGAGAATGGCATGAACCCAGGGGGCGGAGCTTGCAGTGAGCCGAGATTGTGCCACTGCACTCCAGCCTGGGGGATAGAGCGAGACTCCGTCTCAAAAAAAAAAAAAAAAAAAAAGTCGTCTTTAGCTTGGTGAGTTGGCTCTCGCCTGTAATCCCAGCACTTCGGGAGGCCAAGGCGGGTGGATCACCCAAGGTCAAAAGTTTGAGACCAATATGGAGAAACCCCGTCTCTACCAAAAATAAAAAATTAGCTGGACATGGTGGTGCATGCCTGTAATCCCAGCTACTCGGGGGGCTGAGGCATGAGAATCGCTTGAACCTGGGGGGTGGAGGTTGCAGTGAGCTGCAATCGCTCCATTGCCCTCCAGCCTGGGCGACAAGAGCGAAACTCCGTCTCAGGAAAAAAAAAAAAAAAAAAAAAAAAAAAGAGTTTGAGACCAGCCTGGCCAACACAGTGAGACCCCCGTCTCTACTAAAAATACAAAAATTAGTTGGGCATGGTGGCACGTGCCTGTAATCCCAGCTATTAGGAAGGCTGAGGCAGGGGAATTAGGCACAGCAAAGCCTATTTTTGACATCAGGGCTGCAGTGAAGAGAAAATGAGGCATTTCGCGTAGGACTCCAAGCAGGGAGAATCGGCCAGCTCATGCTTAAAACCCAGACTCCCTGACGGCTTCCCAGTGGCTTATGGGTAAGGGTTTTTAAAAGTGGGGAGGGTCCGGGCACAGCAGCTGAGGCCTTTAATCCTGGCACTTTAGGAGGCCAACGCAGGTGGATCAGGGGAATTGCTTGAATCCCGGAGGTGGAGGTTGCAATGAGCTGAGATTGCACCATTGCATTCCAGCCTGGGTGCTAGAGCAAGACCCAATCTCATTTAAAAAAAAAAAAAAAAAAAAAAAAAAGGAATGGTCTGGGTGTGATGGCTCACACCTGTAATCCCAGAAACACCTGTAATCCCAGAACTTTGGGAGGCTGAGGCGGGCGGATCACCTGAGATCAGGGGTTCAAGACCAGCCTGGCCAACATGGTGAAACCCCCATCTTTACTAAAAATACAAAATCAGCCAGGCGTGGTGGTGTGTGCCTGTAATCCCAGACATTCGAGAGGCTGAGGCAGGAGAATCGCTTGAACCTGGAGGTGGAGGTTGCAGTGAGCTGGAATTGTGCCATTGCACTCCAGCCTGGGTGACAGAGCCTGACTCCGTCTCACAGAGAAGGAAGGAAGGAAGGAAGGAAGGGAGGGAGGGAGGGAGGGAGGGAGGGAGGGAGGAAGGAAAGAAGGAAGGAAGGGAGGGAGGAAGGAAGGGAGGGAGGGAGGAAGGGAGGGAAGGAGGGAGGGAGGAAGGGAGGAAAGAAGGAAGGAAGGGAGGGAGGAAGGAAGGGAGGGAGGGAGGAAGGGAGGGAAGGAGGGAGGGAGGAAGGGAGGAAAGAAGGAAGGAAGGGAGGGAGGAAGGAAGGCAGGGAGGGAGGGAGGAGAAAGAAAGAGAAACAGGGTGAGTGCAGATGTAAATAATTAAGGGCCTTGAAATGAGGTCGTATTGGATTTAGGATGGGCCCTAAACCTGATGACAGAGAAGAAGACAGACACAGAGAGGAGACAGCTGGGTAACAACAGAGACCGAGCCCGGAGCGATGCAGCCTCAAAGCGAGGAATGTCTGGAGCCACCAGAGGCTGGAAAGGGCAGGAAGGATCCCCACAGAGTCCTTGGAGAGAGCGTGGGTGGCCCTGGCAGACACCTCAGTCTCAGACTTGTGACTCC
Source organism: Chlorocebus sabaeus (assembly GCF_047675955.1). NCBI lineage: Eukaryota > Metazoa > Chordata > Mammalia > Primates > Cercopithecidae > Chlorocebus > Chlorocebus sabaeus. The sequence continues at coordinate 16,456,868 of NC_132931.1, forward strand.
GAAACAGTGAGAGAATCCAGTTCTGTGGTTAAAGCTGCCCAATCTGCAATACTTTGTCATGGCAGTCCCAGGACATTAACCCAGCTGGCACGTGGTGGCGCTGGGATTTGAACTGTGAAGGTTGATCATCTGAACTGGGTCATTCTTGTCATACTCAACTATCGCAGCGTCGAGAGGCCAGGGGGGAAAAACTGACACAGAACACTGCTCCAAAAATGTCATTCTCTGCAAGCCCCAAGGCTGGCACTGCTGCTGTACTCTGAGACCAGTTTTCCGTACAGCTGCTGAGGTAACTCACTGCAACCGTAGGGCTAATTTTGCCCACCTCCATCACCTGTCAATCAGAGCGTCCCAGGTTCCCTTCCTGGGAACCTCACTAGCACCAAGGATCTTTCTCAAAGAGCAGCATGGGCTGGGTGTGGTGGTTCACACCTGTAATCCCAGCACTTTGGGAGCCTGAGGCAGGAGGATCGCTTGAGGCCAGGAGTTCAAGACCAGTCTGGGCAACATAGCGAGACCTCATCTCTACAAAAACAAATAAAATTAGGCCGAGCGCAGTGGTTCATGCCTGTAATCCCAGCACTTTGGGAGGCCGAGGTGGGCGGATCATCTGAGGTCAGGAGTTCAAGACCAGCCTGGCTAACATGGTGACACCTCATTTCTACTAAAAAATACAAAAATTTAGCCGGGCATGGTGGCACGCACCTGTAATCCCAGCTATTCAGGAGGGTGAGGCAGGAGAATTGCCTGAACCTGGGAGGCAGAGGTTACAGTGAGCCGAGATCCTACCATTGCACTCCAGCCTGGCAACAAGATCAAACTCCATCACAAAAAAAGAAACACACACACACACACACACACACACACACACACAAAACAAAGAAAATTAACTAGCGTGGGCCGGGCATGGTGACTCACGCCTGTAATCCCAGCGCTTTGGGAGGCCGAGGTGGGTGGATCACCTGAGGTCAGAAGTTCAAGACCAGCTTGACCAACATGGAGAAACCCCCTCTCTACTAAAAATACAAAAATTAGCTGGGCGTGGTGGTGGGTGACTGTAATTCCAGCTACTTGGGAGGCTGAGGCAGGAGAATCACTTGAACCCAGGAGGCGGAGGTTGTAGTGAGCCAAGATTGGGCCACTGCACTCCAGCCTCGTCAACGAGAGTGAAACTCCATCTCAAAAAAAAAAAAAAAAAAAAAAAAGAAAAGAAAGAAAGAAAATTAGCTGGCACGGTGGTGCATGACTGTAGTCCCAGCTACTTGGGAGGTTGAGGTGGTAGGGATACTTAAGCCTAGGAAGTCCAGGCTGCAGTGAGCTATGAATGAGCCACTGCACTCCATCCTGGGCAACAGAGTGAGACCGTGTCTCAAAAACAAACAAAAAAAATTAATTCAAAGAGCAATATGTCACTTTTCCCCTGTCTCCCTCCCTCTCTCTCTTTTTTTCTCTACAAAACCTCCGACCTCCATTTTGTTCTTGCACATACCTAGTCAGAGTGGATGCCCTGAATTACAGTCTTCTGTCTTCTCAAATAAAACATCGTATTTTTTTTATTTATTTATTTATTTATTTATTTATTTATTTATTTATTTATTTTTTGAGATGGGGACTCGCTCTGTCACCTAGGCTGGAGTGCAGTGGCACGATCTCGGCTCACCGCACCCTCCACCTCCCGGGTTCAAGCGATTCTCCTGCCTCAGCCTCCTGAGTAGCTGGGATGACAGGCACGCGCCACCACACCTGGCTAATTTTTGTATTTTTGGTAGAGACAGGGTTTCACCATGTCGACCAGTCTGGTGTCTAACTCCCGACCTCAAGTGATCTGCCCACCTCAGCCTCCCAAATTGCTGGGATTATAGGCATGAGCCTCCCCACCCCACCCAAATAAAACGTTTTAATTTCAGAGACTCATCTCTGCATTTTTCTTCCTTTCTTTCTTCTTTCTTTTTTTTTTTTGAAATGCAGTCTCCCTCTGTGGCCCAGGCTGGAGTGCAGTGGCGCGATCTTGGCTCACTGAAACCTCCACCTCCGGGGTTCAGGCGATTCTCCTGCCTCAGCCTGCTGTGTAGCTAGGGCTACAGGCATGTTCAAGTGGTCTGCCCACCTTGGCCTCCCAAAGTACCCGGCCCTCCATTTTTATTGTGACTTCGAAGAACCTTGATTTACCAAATCAGAGTGGACACAGGTCTTGAGCTCCTCAATACTGAAAAGAACCCCTAAGAATCGCTTACCTCTGCGATGCTGCATGCAAAATTCTCCCTGCTCTTCAAATAGCCCAGGCCCCTCACTGTGTCCTCGGGGCCTGCCCTCAGCCTGCAGGCTAAGGCCCAGAGCCTGTGGCCTGGAAGGGGCTGCCCTGGGCAGGAGATGAGGAAGGAAGGCCCTGGTCACTCCTTCTGGGCACACTTCCTGGACGGTGACAAGGGCCCCGCGTGGCCAGAGGGGCAGGGGCTTAGGCTGAGTGTGTTTTCTCCTTGCAGTTCAGGGCGCGGTCTGGAAGTGCCACAGCTGCAGCCTGCAGGGCTCGTGGCCAGCGGGCTCCCAGGAGGCCCTGCTGGGTGGTACTTAAGTGAATGATAAATGAGATGGACTGTCTGCATCGATCCAGCCTGGGCCTTACAGAATGGGAACTGTCGGATAGATACTGTGGCTGCCCGGGAGACGGGGCCTCCTGGGAGCAGCTGTTATCGTGGCTGCAGCTGCCTCGGCCCCCACCACCCAGGTGTGCCTTGGCCATGGTCACGGTGGGGAAGCACCTGGGCCCTGTAGCTCAAGGGCTCCAGGCCGCCCACCGGGATCTGCATGATCAGTTTTGCAGTGGCCCCTCCTCCTCCTCCCCGGGAACTCAGCATCATCTGCTGACTCAGCGGATTCGGAGGGGGGCCCTGCTCCGCTGGCTCTAGGATAATCCTCTCCAAGCAGGACCGAGGCCAGGAAGTGTGTTCCTTCCCTACTCACTCTCTCTTTTCAAAATGGCTTTCTTTGGGCCTGGCGCGGTGGCTCACGCCTATAATCCCAGCACTTTGGGAAGCTGAGGCTGGTGGATCACTTGAACTCAGGAGTTGGAGACCAGCCTGGCCAACAGGGTGAAACCCTGTCTCTACTAAAAGTACAAAAATTAGCCGGGTGTGGTGGCACACGTCTGTAGTCCCAGCTACTTGGGAGACTGAGGCATAAGAATCACTTAGACCCAGGCCGGGTGCAGTGGCTCAAGCCTGTAATCCCAGCACTTTGGGAGGCCGAGACGGGTGGATCGCTAGGTTAGGAGATCGAGACCATCCTAGCTAACACGGTGAAACCCCGTCTCTACTAAAAAGACAAAAAACTAGCCGGGCGAGGTGGCGGGCGCCTGTAGTCCCAGCTACTTGGGAGGCTGAGGCAGGAGAGTGGCCTAAACCCGGGAGGCGGAGCTTGCAGTGAGCTAAGATCTGGCCACTGCACTCCAGCCTGGGCAACAGCGTGAGACTCCGTCTCAAAAAAAAAAAAAAAAAGAATCACTTAGACCCAGGAGGCAGAGGTTGCAGGGAGCTGGGATCGAATCATTGTACTCCAGCCTGGGTGACAGAGTGAGAACCTGTCTCAAAAAAAAAAAAAAAAAAAAGCCGGGCGCGGTGGCTCACGCCTGTAATCCCAGCACTTTGGGAGGCCGAGGCGGGCGGATCACAAGGTCAGGAGATCGAGACCATGGTGAAACCCCGTCTCTACTAAAAATAGAAAAAATTAGCCGGGCGCAGTGGCGGGCGCCTGTAGTCCCAGCTACTCGGGAGGCTGAGGCAGGAGAATGGCGTGAACCCGGGAGGCGGAGCTTGCAGTGAGCTGAGATTGCGCCACTGCACTCCAGCCTGGGCGACAGAGCGAGACTCCGTCTCAAAAAAAAAAAAAAAAAAAAAAAAAAAAAGGCTTTATTCGTCGAGCACGGTAGCTCACACTTGTTATCCCAGCACTTTGGGAGGCTGAGGTGGGTGGATTCCTTGAGGTCAGGAGTTCGAGACCAGCCTGGCCAACATAGTGAAACTCTGTCTCTACTAAAATTATAAAAATACAAAAAAATTGGCTGGGCGCGGTGGCTCAAGCCTGTAATCCCAGCACTTTGGGAGGCCGAGATGGGCGGATCACAAGGTCAGGAGATCGAGACCATCCTGGCTAACACGATGAAACCCCGTCTCTACTAAAAAAATACAAAAAACTAGCCGGGCAAGGTGGCGGGCACCTGTAGTCCCAGCTACTCGGGAGGCTGAGGCAGGAGAATGGCGTAAACCCGGGAGGCGGAGCTTGTAGTGAGCTGAGATCCGGCCACTGCACTCCAGCCTGGGCAAGAGCGTGAGACTCCGTCTCAAAAAAAAAAAAAAAAAAAAAAAATTAGCTGGGCATGGTGGTACATACCTGTAGTACCAGGTACTCGGAAAGATGAGGCAGGAGAATTGCTTGAATCCAGGAGGCAGAGGTTGCAGTGAGCTGAGATCATGCCACTGTACCCCAGCATGGGCGACAGACCCAAACTCTTATCTCCAAAAAAAAAAATAGAGACAGAGTCTCATTGTGGTATAATCACAGCTCACTCCAGCCTCGAAATCTTTGGCTTAAGCAATCTTCCTGCCTCAGCTTCCCGAGTAGCTGAGACTACAGGCGTGCACCACCATGCCCGGCTAATTTTTGTATTTTTTGTAGAGATGAGGTATCGCTATGTTGCCCAGGCTGGTCTCAAACTTCTAGCCTCAAGTGATCATCCCGCCTCCGCCACCAAAGTGCTGAAATTACAGGTGTGAGCCGCCATACCTGGTCTGCACTTGAAGTTTTTGAACTGTTTACTGCTTGATGTCCAGAAATGGCCAAATTCCAAGTATTGGTGCTTTTGCTCTTGTCGCTTTGCCACCTCCTCTTCCTCTTGGTCATCATTGATGACTTGAACACAGGACAGAGGAGCCAAGGCTGTCTTCCTGGTTCACACATTCTCCTTGTCAGGGGGCAGTAGGCTGTGTATTTGAGTTGCTAACCGCTAAGAAGGAATATACCAATGATGGGGGTGGTCCCTGAAGACCTAGCTAACACAGTGAAGCTGGCCGGACGCTGTGGTTCATGACTATAATCCCAGCACTTTGGGAGGCCGAGGTGAGCGGTTCACTTGAGGTCAGGAATTTGAGACCAGGCTGGCCAACATAGTAAAACCTTGTCTCTAGTAAAAATATAAAAATCAGCTGGGGATGGTGGTGCGCACCTGTAATCTCAGCTACTCGGGAGGCTAAGGCAGGAGAATTGCTTGAACCTGGGAGGCGGAGGTTGCGGTGAGCCGAGGTCGCGCCACTGTACTCCAACCTGGGCAAGAGAGTGGGAGACTCCGTCTCAAAATAAATAAATAAATAAATAAATAAATAAATAAATAAATAATAAACACAGTATAGCTGCGGGGCACGGCAGGGCACTCACAGGGAAGCAAGCACCCCCAAGGCCTATTTCTGCAGTAAGGAAGGTGTTGGCCTACATGGAAGAGATAGAAAATCACCAAGTTCCCTGGGCAATGACTGTGTTCAAAATCAAACGAGCAATCTTGATCGAAAAGACAGGGGAGAGCCTGATAGGGCCAGGCTTCGGGAGGCTGTGAGAACAGTGAGTTCAGAGTTTGCATGAGCAAACTGGGTTTAAACAGTTCCGCATGGCAGATGATGGGAATTTTCTGAAAAACCCAGGAGAAAATTATATTTAGATGTCATATTCTAAATACATCCTCTAGGATCCTGTGACTGTGTCTGCAAAAATGGACAAAAAGTCTTTCATTTCCTTCATCCATTCATGGGTCCTGTCAAATATCTGTGGATTGTAAAGTGTCCCACGGTTAAGAAACTGTGGAATGGACCTTGAAGGGCTTCCCCGCCTGTGCAGGAGGGAAGACTCGGGACAAACTGCAGGGTGGCCAGAGAGAGGAAGCACCCCTCCAGGCAGGGATAGGGTGGGAAGGAACAACACAGTGTGCCCTTTAAAACATATACTGGCAGGGCTGGGTGCAGTGGCTCAAGCCTGTTAATCCCAGCACTTTGGGAGGCCAAGGTAGGAGGATCGCTGGAGGCCAGGAGTGCAAGACCAACCTCAGCAACACAGGGAGATGCCCCGTCTCTAAAAAATTTTTAAAAATTAGCCAGGGCTGGTGGTGCACACCAGTAGTCCCAGCTACTCAGGAGGCAGACGTGGGAGGATTGCTTGCCCAGGAGGTTGAGGCTGCAGTGAGCTATGATTGTGCTGCTGCATTCCAGCCTGGGTGACAGAACGAGGCCCTGTCTAAAACAAACAAACAAATAAGTAAACAAAAAACAGGCTGCCAGCAGTTTGGGAGGCCAAGGCGGGTGGATCACCTGAGGTCAGGAGTTCGAGACCAGCCTGGCCAACATGGTGAAACCCCATTTCTACTAAAAATACAAAAAATATCAGCTGGGCACGATGGCGGGTGCCTGTAATCCCAGCTACTCAGAAGACTGAGGCAGGAAAATCGCTTGAACCTGGGAGGCGGAGGTTGCAGTGAGCTGAGATCACCCCCATTGCACTCCGTCCTGGGGGACAAGAGCAAAACCCCATGTCAAAAATAAATAAATAAATAAATACACAATAATAAACCAACAAAAAATATCCGGTGTCTCCAATGATCAGGACCTGTGATGACTCCACAGACATTAGCGCAATGACCACATAATGCAGGACATAGCCTACTCGGCTTCCGCATCCAACCATCCGCAGCCACACGGCCCCATAGAGCCCATGCTGGAATCCTGGTCTGGGACAAAGGCCGGGCCAGTGATCTTTCCAACCCTGCGTGCACAGGAATCGCACACATCTACACACATGTGCACACGTGCATGCAACTGAACATGCCACCCGGGCTCCACGCCATCCTCCATGCTTCCCGGTGGGGTGGGCACGGTCTTGCATTCAGACACCCTGCTCTGCGGTCTCAAGCCTTTCTTTTTTCTTTTTATTTATTTATTTTTGAGAGAGTCTTGCTCTGTTGCCAGGCTAGAGTGCAGTGGCGCACTCTTGGCTCACTGCAACCTCCGCCTCTGGGGCTCAGGCGATTCTCCTGCCTCAGCCTCCTGAGTAGCTGGGGACTAATGGCATCTGCCACCACGCCTTTCTAATTTTTTTTTTTTTTTTTTTTTTTGAGACAGAGTCTCGCTCTGTTGTCCAGGCTGGAATGCAGTGGCACGATCTCGGCTCACTGTAAGCTCCGCCTCCTGGGTTCACGCCATTCTCCTGCCTCAGCTTCCCGAGTAGCTGGGACTACAGGTGCCCGCCATGCCTGGCTAATTTTTTTGTATTTTTTAGTAGAGACGGAGTTTCACCATGTTAGCCAGGATGGTCTCGATCTCCTGACCTCGTGATCTGCCCCGCTCGGCCTCCCAAAGTGCTGGGATTACAGGCGTGAGCCACCGCACCTGGCCTCTAATTTTTGTATTTTTAGTAGAGACGGAGTTTCACCCTGTTAGCCGGGCTGGTCTCGATCTCCTGACCTCAAATGATCCATTTGCCTTGGCCTCCGGAAGCGCTGGGATTACAGGCGTGAACCACTGCGCCTGGCCCGTCTCGAGCCTCTCAAGTACCTCCTACATTCCTATCACTCAGCACACACCCTTTCTAGGCAGCCTCTTTTGTCCAACACACAAATCCATTGTCAGACAATGGATTCCAATTTTGGGATTGGAATAAAAAGATTCCCATTAGTGATGCAGGGAGAACACAGAATCACTGTGGGGCTACATACTAATGGAAATAAATCAGCTCCTAACAGGATATCTCTGTTAGAAAAGTCATCAGAAGGAAGCACACGGCAGTGTTAACCCCAGGTTAGCTCTGGCACTAACAGTCACAGGTGATCTGTCTTGTCTTTTCTTTTTTTTTTTTTTCTTTTTCTTTTTCTTTTCTTTTCTTTTCTTTTCTTTTCTTTTCTTTTCTTTTCTTTTCTTTTCTTTTCTTTTCTTTTCTTTTCTTTTCTTTTCTTTTCTTTTCTTTTCTTTTCTTTTCTTTTCTTTCTTTCTTTCTTCCTTCCTTCCTTCCTTCCTTCCTTCCTTCCTTCCTTCCTTCCTTTCCTTCCTTTCCTTTCTTTCCCTCCTTTCCTTTCCTTTCCTTTCCTTTCCCTTCCTTTCCCTTCCTTTCCCTCCCTTCCTTCCTTCCTTCCTTCCTTCCTTCCTTCCTTCCTTCCTTCCTCCTCCCTCCCTCCCTCCCTCCCTCCCTCCCTCCCTCCCTCCCTCCCTCCCTCCCTCCTCTCTCTCTCTCTCTCTCTCTCTCTCTCTCTCTCTCTCTCTCTCTCTCTCTCTCTCTTTCTTTCTTTCTTTCTTTCTTTCTTTCTTTCTTTTCTTTCTTTCTTTCTTTCTTTCTTTCTTTCTGATAATGTCTCGCTCTGTTGCCCAGGTTGGAGTGCAGTGGCATCATCTCAGCTCACCACAACCTCCATCTCCCAGGTTCAAGCGATTCTCCTGCCTCAGCTTCCTGAGTAGCTGGGACTATAGGCGCCCACCACCACGCCCTGCTAATTTTTCTTTTTTTTTTTTCTTTTTTTTTTTTTTGAGACGGAGTCTCGCTCTGTCGCCCAGGCTGGAGTGCAGTGGCCGGATCTCAGCTCACTGCAAGCTCCGCCTCCCGGGTTTACGCCATTCTCCTGCCTCAGCCTCCCGAGTAGCTGGGACTACAGGCGCCCGCCACCTTGCCCGGCTAGTTTTTTGTATTTTTTAAGTAGAGACGGGGGGGTTTCACCACGTTAGCCAGGATGGTCTCGATCTCCTGACCTCGTGATCCACCCATCTCGGCCTCCCAAAGTGCTGGGATTACAGGCTTGAGCCACCACGCCTGGCCAATTTTTCTATTTTTAGTAGAGATGGGGTTTTGCCATGTTGTCCAGGCTGGTCTCAAACTCCTGACCTCAGATGATCTGCCCGCCTTGGCCTCCCAAAGTTCTGGGATTACAGGTGTGAGCCTCTGTGCCTGGCCAAGGACTGTTTTGTTGTTGTTGTTGTTGTTTGTTTTTGTTTTTGTATTTTTTTTTGACAGGGTCTCACTCTATCCCCCAGGTTGGAATGCGGTGGTGCGATCATAGCTCACTGCAGCCTCAATCGAGCCCCTGGGCTCAAGTGATCCTCCCACCTCAGCCTCCCCAGTAGCTGGGACTACAGGCGCGTGCTGCTATGCCCAGCTAGGGGCAGGGACAGTTTTTGAACAGAGCCACTTGCTGCTGTGCAGGATGAGCTCTCTCTCCTCGATGACCCCATCCAAGTCCTTCTGGAGGACACTGGAGGACACAGGGCCTGGGGAGGGTCCCCTGCTCCAAAGCCCCAAAGCCTTCTCTGAGGGAAACTGCCCTGTGATGGAGGCACAGCCCTACGTGTCTTCATCTTTCCAGGAGCCAGCCCAGCGGCTCCTCCAGATTTGGGGGTGCCTCCTTAAGACCAGCACCCTGGTCTTAAGGGACTCCCAGCACCCTGACACAGTCTGACCCCTGGAGTCAGGGGGTGGGGACAAGAGCTGATCCCTTGAACTTCCTCAAAAGGAGGAGAAAGCCGAAAATAACCAGAAAAGATGCCTCCCAGAGCCTTAAGCAAAGGAGCTCATCTGAACAAATTGTGGGTTTTTCTCCTTCACCGGCAACGCGGCAGCCACAGCCCTCAGGCCTGCCTGCGGTGACCACCTGAAGCAAACGGAGTGACTCTGCCAGCCACAGTGACGTTCTGCATTGCTGTAGGTTTCAGGACGGAATGCAGCAGCCTGGGGGCTCCCACTAAGGTCAACAGGGACATAAATGATGGAGTTGGCCAGCAGCCAGGATGCAGGGCCCATGGCAGGTTCTGGGGCAGTGGCCAGGCACCCTCTTGGGGGCCATTTGTCAGCACCAAGGAGGCTGCAGGGACGTGGCTGCGAGTCTGTCAAGAAGAGGGGCCGCAGGCAGCCTGGGGCATGGTGCCGTGGTCTGGGCTGGGGGTTGGAAGGTGGCCAATCCCAGCATGCATCTCTGCATCTCAGAAGGGGCCCAGGGAAGCCAGGGTCGGGGGGGGTGGTGGCTGAGGGTGGGGAGCTGTGCAGATCCTGGCTCTTCAGACATGGACAGCGGGAGCCTCCCCTGGCCCTGCTCCTTCAGCCTCTACCAGGAGCAACTGAGCCCTGTCCTGCCCAGTGCCACCAGTTGGGATGAGTTACCTTGCCCAGGGAGGGTCTTCTATTTGGGGAGGGGTGTTTTGTGAACAACGTGCCCTGAAGCTGACGGGTCACTGTGCACACCATGAGGTGTTTCATTCATTCTAAGACATCACTTAGTTACGGATTTCCAGGGGACAGGTGGCCATAATGACCCTGGACTGTGAAACACTCCAATTTCTTTTTTTCTTTTCTTCTTTTCTTTTCCTTCTTTTTTTTTTTTTTTTTTTTTTTGAGACAGAGTCTCACTCTGTCGCCCAGGCTGGAGTGTAGGGGCGCAATCCTGGCTCCCTGCAACCTCCGCTTCCCAGATTCTCGTGCCTCAGCCTCCCAAATAACTGGAATTACAGGCGTGCACCACCAAGCCTGGTTAATTTTTGTATTTTTAAAAGGAGATGGGGTTTTGCCACGTTGGCCAGTCTGGTTTTGAACTCCTGGCCTCAAATTATCCACCTGCCTTGGCCTCCCAAAGTGCTGGGATTACAGGCGTGAGCCACCGTGCCCGGTCCCTAACACTCCAATTTCATAAATGCCACCACAGGGAAGGAATGGTCTTAGAATGAGTAGGTGGTTGCGTGCGGTGCCTCATGACTGTATCCCCAGCACTTTGGGAAGCTGAGGTAGGAGGATTGCTTGAGCCCAGGAGTTCAAGACCAGCCTGGGCAATGTACTGAGACCCTGTCTCTATAAAAAGGCATGGTAGTGTGCACCAGGAGTCCCAGCTACTTGGGAGACTGAGGTGGGAGGATCATTTGAGCCCAGGAGGTTGAGGCTGCAGTGAGCTGTGATCACACCACTGCGCTCCAGCCTGGGTGATAGAGTGAGACCTGAACTCTAAAAGATAAAAGAAAGAATGAGGTCGGGCGGGGTGGCTCACGCCTGTAATCCCAGCACTTTGGGAGGCCGAGGCGGGAGGATCACCTGATGTCAGGAGTTCGAGACCAGCCTGGCCAACATGGAGAAACCTTGTCTCTACTAAAAGTACAAAAATTACCCAGATGTGGTGGCAGGTGCCTGTAATCCCAGATACTCAGGAGGCTGAGGCAGGAGAATCACTGGAACCTGGGAGGCGGAAGTTGCAGTGAGCTGAGATTGCACCACTGCACTCCAGCCTGGGTGACAGAGTAAGACTGTCTCAAAAAAAAAAAAAAAAAAAGAAAAGAGAAAAGGAAGGAGGGAGGGAGGGAGGGAAGGAAGGGAGGGAGGGAAAGAAAAGAGAGAAAGGACCATGTCTTGCCTGGGCAGTCTTATGGTTTACACCCACTGATCTAACTTCACTCCCGGTGCCTGGTACCTGCTGTTATCTCCGTGGGATGCAGGGAAGCCGAGGGCCTCTCCAGCACTTTCTCTGTCCTGAGGTGCTGGACAGCTCTCTCCTCAGGCTCTCGCAGGAGCTGTCTCTGCTTGGCTGCCCTCCTTCCCTGGGGACATATCAGACTACACAGTGCCTGCTTCAAAGCAGAGAGCGTTTGCTGGTTCGGTGTGTGTGTGTGTGTGTGTGTGTCGGGAGAGCCTCTGTCTCAAGGCTGAGGTCAGGAGCTCAGAGTCAAGCCGTCTGGGGGTGATGCTCTGGTCGCTCTCCCTAGATCTGACCGGCTTTCTTCTTCTTTCTTCTTCTTCTTCCCCTTCCCCTTCTCCTTCCTCTCCTCCTCCTCCTTCTTGTTCTTCTTCTTCTCTTCCTCTTCTTCTTCTTCCTACTCCTCCTCTTCCTCCTCTTCCCTCTCTTCTCCCTTCTCCTCTTCCTCTTCCTCTTCTTCCTCTCCTTCTCCTCCTCCTCCTCCTCCTCCTCCTCCTCCTTCTTCTTCTTCTTCTGCACTGTCACTCTGTCGCCCAGGCTGGAATGCAATGGCGCGATCTTGGCTCACTGCAACCTCCGCCTCCCAGGTTCAAGCAAGTGTTCTGCCTCAGCCTCCTGAGGAGCTGGGATTACAGGTGGCCGCCACCACACCCAGTTGATTTTTGTATTTTTAGTAGAGACGGGGTTTCACCATGTTGGCCAGGCTGGTCTCAAACTCCTGACCTCAGACGATCCGTCCACCTCAGCCTCCCAAAGTGCTGGGATTACAGGCGTGAGCCACCGTGCCTGCCTGACCAGCTTTTTCGATTCACCATTTTAAATAGTGATGAATTGGCTCTCCCTTGGGGGGAATGGCATGATTGGGAAACAGGTCGTTGAGAGGGGAGCGGTGGCCTATAAGAAGACAGGCTGTCAGGAGGCCGCGGGGCTACAGACGCGGGAGGGAGCTGCCGCCGCTGGAATGGAGCGCCATTGTGGCAAGGTCACCTTCTCCCCAGAGGCAGAGGCGCCCTCCAGACCCACGCTCATCCACAGGCAGTAACAAGAACAGTGAAATTCCCATGGTCAGAGGAAGCCAGGTTTCTCCACGGCCACCTTTTGCCATTTTTGCATTGGGAGTTCATTCAAACTAGTGCACTGGTGGAGCTCCCGGTGCGACCGCCCAGCCCCCAAGGACACAGTCTGACCAGGGCACCCCCATCTCGTCAGCCCACCAGCCCCGCAGATGTCTGCATCGCTGAGAGACTTCCGCCACCTAGTGGCTGTGAGGAAACCTATCCACCCTCCCCAGAGCTCGGTGTTGGGAGGAGACTCAGGCCAGTGCTTCTGATGGTCTCTCCATCTCTCGCAGTGTTAGGGTCCAGAGAGGCACAGGAAAGGCAGGGCCGGGGTGGGGACGGGTGCAGCGGAGCTCACCTGGTCCGGCCTGCCTCCCTTGTCTACCCACCTCGCAGGGCTGCAGCAGCTCCAGGAGTCTGACAACAGCGCTCTGGGAAGGAAAATCTTACCAAGGAAGAGTTTGTAACTGTAGCATGCTTGGAAACTAGAATACTATTATTATTTTTTGGTAGAGGCTGCGGGAGGTGGAGGGGGGGGCGGTCTCAAACTGTTGCCCAGGCTGGTCTCGAACTCCTGGCCTCAAGTGATCTTCCTGTCTCAGCCTCCTGAGTAGCTGGGCATATCAGCACAACTGGCTAATTTTTTTTTTTTTTTTTTTTTTGAGATGGAGTCTCGCTCTGTCGCCCAGGCTGGAGTGCAGTGGTGTGATCTCGGCTCACTGCAAGCTCCGCCTCCTGGGTTCACACCATTCTCCTGCCTCAGCCTCCTGAGCAGCTGGGACTACAGGCACCTGCCACCACGCCCGGCTAATTTTTTTGTCTTTTTTTTAGTAGAGATGGGGTTTCAGCATGTTAGCCAGGATGGTCTCGATCTCCTGACCTCATGATCTGCCTGCCTTGGCCTCCCAAAGTGCTGGGATTACAGGCGTGAGCCACCGCGCCGGCTATTTACTTTTTTTGAGACAGTCTCACTCTGTCATCCAGGATGGAGTGCGGTGGCACCATCTCGGCACACTGTAACCTCCACCTCCCGGGTTTAACTGATTCTCCTGCCTCAGCCTCTCGAGTGGCTGCGACTACAGGCATGTGCCACCACGCCTGGCTAACTTTTGTATTTTTTGTAGAGACAGGGTTTCACCATGTTGGCCAGGCTGGCCTCGAACTTCTGACCTCAGGTGATCCTCCCACCTCGGCCTCCCAAAGTGCTGAGATTACAGGCCTCAGCCACCACTGCGCCCGGCTAGATACCGGCATTTTTTAATTTGGAAAGGTACACAGCTGCTGCAGAAGAGAAGAGCATGGCATCCTGCCACCACATGCGGGAGGAGCTGGAGGCCTGCCTGAGGGCAGCGGGACAGACGTCCTGGGCATCAGACAGGGCAGGTGAACCATCAGGCTTCCATTTCCCCACCCTGCCCAGCCTCCCGACAGGACAGACATGAGGAAAGGGTCCCTTAGAAGAAGGTGGCCCAGGGTGACACAGCGACAGAGACCTCCAGCGGCCTTGCCCCAGCCAAGCACCACCCCGAAGCCACTTTCGGTTCCGTCCTTCCTCAGGGACACATGGAGTGACAATGGAGGTGCCCCGGCATTTCCACCAAGGTGAATCCTCCCCACATGCCCGGGATGAACAAGGACAAGCTGACGAAGCCGGCGGCAGCAGCTGGATGAATATAAACGGGAGGTGGGTGCTCGGCTTTCTTTTTTTTTTTTTTTTTTTTTTTTTAATTTTTTTTGAGATGGAGTCTCTGTCGCCCAGGCTGGAGTGCAGTGGCACAATCTTGGCTCACTGCAACCTCCGCCTCCCAGGTTCACGCCATTCTCATGCCTCAGCCTCCCGAGTAGCTGGGATTACAGGTGCGCGCCACCACGCTCAGCCAGTTTCTTGCATTTTTAGTAGATACGGGGTTTCACCGTGTTAGCCAGGATGGTGTCAAACCCCTGACCTCGTGATCTGCCTGCCTCGGCCTCCCAAAGTGCTGGGATTACAGGCGTGAGCCACTGCGCCCTCCCGGGTGCTTGGCTTGAAAAGTTACTTGTCCTCCCACCCACGCCATTCCTGAGTCACTGCAGGACTGAATGGAGAGGGCAGGCGGGCAGGAGGCTCTGGGGCTTCCTTCAGAGCCTGTTTCATTTTACTCAGAGCTTCGGCTAGTACCCGTGTGCTCTGGGATGCAGGTTTAAGCAGGAAATCCCAGCCGTTATTTCCAAAGCTGGTGGCGGAGTTCAGAAGGTTCGCGACTTAACATGCACCCTGCCTCCTCATATCGAGCTCCTTCATCCCTGCAGATCCGCGCCCTGCAGACAGAGCTGTGTGCGCAAGGAAGCCGGTTCCCCGGCCCGACCGTTCTGCGGCCGGCCCTCGGTGGACTTCGGTCTGAACTCTCCCAGGTCCCCAGGCTCAGGCACAGGCTCAGCACTAAACATACCAAGGAAGGTCAAGAGGAGAGCGCTGAGGGAACCTCCCCGAGGGAGAGGAAAGGCAGGGAAAAGCTACGTTCTGCTCCCCATGTCCCCCGGTCTTCAGATTCCCCGGAGGAAAGGTGCTTTGCTATTGCGGGAAGCCCAAGCGCATTTCTACCCTGACCCACTAAAAAGCAATGCCACACAGGAAGAAAAAGCTACTTCTGAAAGCAGCAACGGGGCCGGGCGCGGTAGCTCAGGCCTGTCATCTCAACACTTCGGGAGGTCAAGTCGGGTGGATCACCTGAGTCAGGAGGTTTTGTTTTTTTTTTTTTGAGACAGAGTCTTGCTCTGTCGCCCAGGCTGGAGTGCAGTGGCACCATCTTGACTCACTACAACCTAATCCGTCTCCCAGGTTCAAGTGATTCTTCTGCCTCACCCTCCCGAGTAGCTGGGACTACAGGCGCACACCACCACGTCCGACTAATTTTTTTTTTTTTTTTTTTTTTTGTATTTTTAGTAGAGACGGGGTTTCACCATATTGGCCAGGTTGGTCTTGACCTCCTGACCTCAGGTGATCTGCCCACCTCGGCCTCCCAAAGTGCTGGGATTACAGGCGTGAGTCACTTCACCTGGCCAACGCCAGGAGTTTGAGAACAGCCTCGGAAACATGGTGGAACCTCATCTCTACGTAAACATGCAAAATTAGCCAGGCTTGGTGGTGGGCGCCTGTAATCCCAGCTACTCCCGAGGCTGAGGCAGGAGAACTGCTTGAACCTGAGCGGCGGAGGTTGCAGTGAACCAAGATCATGTGGTTGCACTCCAGCCTGGGCGACAGCGAGACTCCATCTCAAAAAAATAAATAAATAAAATAAATAAAATTAGAAGCAGAAGCAGTAACAGAAACAGAAATCAGCACATGGAATAGTGGAGGCTTGTGTGTGTCTGAGGGATGACATGATGCTCAGCGTCTGCTCAGACACATGGTGGCTGTGAGAAGCCCCGATGGGAGAACCGCCAACCTGGACAGTCCGCTGTAAAGACTCCACGCCGACCAACGCCCCACAGGCCCCATGGAGATGGGCAGGACTGAAATACATGAGGCTTGGCCTTTGATGTAGAAGAACTCCCCAAGCTGCCGGGTGCGGTGGCTCAAGCCTGTAATCCCAGCACTTTGGGAGGCCGAGGCGGGGGGATCACGAGGTCAGGAGATCGAGACCATCCTGGCTAACACGGTGAAACCCCGTCTCTACTAAAAAATACAAAAAACTAGTCGGGCGTGGTGGCGGGCGCCTGTAGTCCCAGTTACTCGGGAGGCTGAGGCAGGAGAATGGCGGGAACCCGGGAGGCGGAGCTTGCAGTGAGCTGAGATCCGGCCACTGCACTCCAGACCGGGCAACAGAGCGAGACTCCGTCTCAAAAAACAAAACAAAACAAAACAAAACAAAACAAAACTCCCCAAGCCAGAAGGAAGTGCGTGATGAAGCAGTTCAGCTCAGAGAAGGATGTGCTTCTGAAAGAATTGCCACATCAGCACTGTGTTTAAACTCATATGCTAATCCAAACATGGTCCGGCAAGAACGCAGGCAGAACAAGTCCACCGTGTCCCGGGCCAGGCACAAGCAGGCCAGCTGTTCCGCCTACACCATCACTCAGCTGCGGGGACACCTGGACGGGCTCACCTGTGTGATGCCGCCCACCCTGGGAGGGTCGGGTTTGTTTAAAAGATTTGAGTCAGGCCTCTGGCATTTTGCTGTAATATTCTAGGTAGAATTATAGGGCAATTTGGTACAAATTAGATGTTTAAGGCTGGGCGTGGTGGCTCACGCTGTAATCCCAGCGCTTCGGGAGGCCGCCGCGGGTGGATCATGAGGTCAGGAATTCGAGACCAGCCTGACCAGCGTGGTGAAATCCCATCTCTACTAAAAGTACAAAAATTAGTTGGGCGTGGTGGCGGCGCCTGTAATCCCAGCTACTCGGGAGGCTGAGGCAGGAGAATCGCTTGAGCCCGGGAGGCAGAGGTTGCAGTGAGCCGAGATGGCGCCACTGCACTCCAGCCTGGGCGATAGAGTGAGACTCTGTCTCAAAAACAAAACAAACTGAACAAACAAAAACAAATGAGATGTTCAGCCTGTGAGTAGGCAATGAACAACAACAACAACAAAAATAACCCAGAATACCGGTTTTAATTTTAAGAGAGGGAGTCTTGCTGTGTGGTTCAGACTGGCCTCAAATTGCTGGCCTCAAGCGATCCTCCTGCCTCGGCCTCCCAAGAAGCTGGGATTATAGGTGTGAGCCACCACGTCCAATTCTTTAACGTGTTATAAAATGCTGATAGCAATGGGCTTTCAGTCAGATTTGGTGGGGGAATGTAATCAGTATGTTTACCTGAAGCTCAGGCAGGCACACACACACACTCACAGACACACACATGCACGCACACTGTCAGCACCAACAACAGCTTCACCTAAAATGAAGTGTTAAGAGGAATCAGGCCGGGCGTGGTGGCTCACGCCTGTAATCCCAGCACTTTGGGAGGCAGAGGCGGGTGGATCACGAGGTCGGGAAATCGAGACCATCCTGGCTAACACAGTGAAACCCCGTCTCTACTAAAAATACAAATTATTAGCCAGGCATGACGGCAGGCACCTGTAGTCCCAGCTACTCAGGAGGCTGAGGCAGGAGAATGGCGTGAACCCAGGAGGCGGAGCTTGCAGTGAGTTGAGATCGCACCACTGTACTCCAGCCTGGGCAACAGAGCGAGACTCCGTCTCAAAAAAAGGAGGAATCTATTTACATTATAACTAACTATAGAAACAATGTGGAAGTGAGGGATCAAGACAGTCTCTTCACATTCTGAACCTTAGAAAGATTTCATTTTTTTTTCTTTTTTTTTTTAAAATTTTTAAAATTTTTTCGAGATGGAGTCTTACTCTGTCGCCCAGGCTGGAGTGCAGTGGCTGGATCTCGACTCACTGCAAGCTCCACTGCCCGGGTTCCCGCCATTCTCCTGCCTCAGCCTCCCGAGTAGCTGGGACTACAGGCGGCGCCACCACGCCCGGCTAGTTTTTTTTTTTTGTATTTTTTAGTAGAGATGGGGTTTCACCGTGTTAGCCAGGGTGGTCTCGATCTCCTGACCTCATGATCCGCCCGTCTCGGCCTCCCAAAGTGCTGGGATTACAGGCTTAAGCCACCGCGCCGGGTCTCTTTTTTTTTTTTTTTTTTTTTTTTGAGACAGAGCCATGCTCTGTCCCCCAGGCTAGAGTGCAGTGGAATGATCTCCATTCACTGCAAACTCTGCCTCCTGGATTCAAGCGATTCTCCTGCCTCAGCCTCCTGAGTATCTGGGACTACAGGCATGCGCCACCACACCCGGCTAATTTTTGTATTTTTAGTAGAGACGGGGTTTCACCATGTTGGCCAGGCTGGTCTCGAACGCCTGACCTCAGGTGATCTGCCCGCTTCTGCCTCCCAAATTGTTGGGATTACAGGCATGAGCCACCTCACGTACATTTCAAACAAGTGACTCGGTCATTCCCTGCATGCAAAGGTCTGGTATACAAAGATGTAGGGCAGGGGACACACGAAACAAGAAGCCTGGCCCATCCTCACCCTTTGCCAATGTGGTTATGAAAACCAAGAGAAACCAGGCGAGGTGGCTCACAGCTGTAATCCCAGCACTTTGGGAGGCCGAGTTGGGTGGATCACTTGAGGTCAGGAGTTTGAGACCAGCCTGGACAACATGGTGAAACCCGGTCTCTACTAAAAATACAAAAATTAGCCC
The DNA here is from genome assembly GCF_047675955.1 of Chlorocebus sabaeus. Lineage (NCBI taxonomy): Eukaryota > Metazoa > Chordata > Mammalia > Primates > Cercopithecidae > Chlorocebus > Chlorocebus sabaeus. The sequence goes on from NC_132931.1 coordinate 16,475,577, forward strand.
GACGTGGTGGTGCATGCCTGTAGTCCCAGGTGCTTAAGAGGCTGAGGGAGAATTGCTTGAACCCAGGAGATGCAAGTTGCAGTGAGCTGAGATTGTGCAGCCTGGGCGACAGAGCAAGACTCCGTCTCAAAAAAACAAAAACCCAAAAACGAAAAACTAAACCAGAAAAACCGGACGAGCAACAGGGATGAGTCAGGAATGTGTTTTCTGCCACCCCTCGTCCCATTTCCTTGGCTAAGCTGTGGCCAAAGCACTCCCGGCCTTTTACACGTGGGACCTGCTGCTGGCTGTGGAGGCAGGAAGACTCTCCTCTCCAGATGAAACCGCGCGTGGGAAGAGTCACCCAATTCTCTCTGTGGCAGGGAGCGGCGGCCATGGAGCTCCTGGGTCCCCCGACAGGGGCAGGGCCTGCTGTTCCAGGGCGCCCGCCACCTCCCAGACCAGCTTGCACCACCTGCCTGTTAAGCTTGGTGTTAAGAGAAAAGGCAGGGATGAAAGAGACCCACGTGTAATCTCCACGTGAATTATACTTTCTTTTTTCAGACAGTGTCTTGCTCTGTCCCCCAGGCTGCAGTGCAGTGATGCAATCTCGGCTCATGGCAACCTCTGCCTCCCAGGTTTAAGTGATTCTCCTGCTTCAGCCTCCCGAGTAGCTGGGATTACAGGCATGCGCCACCACCCCCAGCTAATTTTTGTATTTTTAGTAGAAACGGGGTTTCACCATGTTGGCCAGGCTGGTCTCGAACTCCCGACCTCAAGTGATCCGCCCACCTTGGCCTCCCAAAGTACTGGAATTAGATGTGTGAGCCACCATGCCCGGCCTCTGAATTACACTTCTTACCCGTATTGTCACCTCCCTCCCTCCTGGCTCTTTATTCAAACACCAGAACCGAATAAAAATCGTGTTTAATTGCAGAAGATACATTTATGTTGTAGCGTTTATTGGGTGCCCACCGCCGGCTGGGCACTGAGCTGGGCGTTTGCAGGACACGCAGTCACACAACACCTCACAACAGCCCTGTGAGGTAGGGATGAGTCCCGCGAACAGTCCAGAAAACGCGGGCTCCCAGGCACCCTGCCCGCTCCCACAGCTAGGCAGGCGGTACAGCGGGGACTGAAGCAGTTCTTTTTGACTCCAGGTTCTATGCAGCTCTTGGTCCCATTGTTTTGGAGATTACAGGTTTGGTCCCAGAGTCCACTGAGCCCATTCACAACGTTTACAGGTTTTGTTTCCTATCCCCCACCCTCATTATCCTTTTTGAAGTCTGGAAAAATATAATTTAAAAATGACTATGAGTGTACAGTTTGGAGTTCGGCAAATTAGTACACGTTCTGTTTGGTTCAGGGTCCCTCTCCATCTGGGTCTCTGGCGCAGCAGTAAGAGTTCTAAAGGGCATCTCAGCGGCCTCTCTCTGTCCCCGTCACTCCTAAGCACGTCTGAGGCCACCAGTGAGGCTGGGACTCATGGGTTCCAGCAGAGGAAGAGGAGCTGGTGGGAGTGAAACGGGCAACAGCAAAGTGGAGGTGGGTAACCCTCCACAATGGCTGCTCAGCAAACACAGACATCCTCTTCATTCTTCTCGACCAAGAATCTGCAGTCCTCCTCCCTTCTTTAGAGCGCACGGCTTAGCTCTGACCCAGGCAAGCACAGGGCTTCCTGTGGTCTGCATGGAAAGCACCCAGCCAGCCTTGCCCGGGCCACCCGAGGGGGAGTGTGGGTCGAGGGTCACAGGACATCCGAGGCCTCCTCTGCAACTGGCTCATCTTACAGTGTGGGAAGCCGAGGCTGCGCGAGGAAGAGAAGTCCCCGCATCTTCTCGTACTACCAATCCCACAGACAGACAAAAGGGACCTGGCAAAGGAGATTCGAGTCTCCAAATCCTCACGACAGGCAGGCACTAGAACAAACAGTACTTTTAACACAGAACTGGAAATGCAGCTCTTTGGTGATGGGGAACCCTAGCTCAGGGTTCCATATCTCTTGTGCACTTTTTTTCTCCCACGAACGCACTCTAGCCAAACGTGCCTCCCAGGAGATGGAGTGCATGCTCAGGTTCTAGAGAGCCCTCTGGCCTTGCACCACAAGCTGCGGGCGTGGGTCAAGGCTGCGTGCTGCCGCGGCCCTTCTCATCCCTGCTCAAGCATAGCCCGCTCTGGCCTCAGTGGTCCCCACCGCCTCAGCCTGCGTGACCGGGATCCCATTTCATCAAAGGTCCAGGACGGACACGCAGGGTTTGAAGGAAAAGTTCCATCAGCCCACCTGCACCTCTGCCTAATGCAGATGTTCTGTGTGCCGCACGCACACCAGCGGCTGTGAGGAAGCCGGTGTAGTTGAGTCCCGCTCCAGCGCCCCCTGCGTTTAGGAGTTTGCCGTCAAAGCCAACCCAGGAACGCTGGGGCATTTCACTGCAGCCGCTCAGCGGAGGTGGCAACTCCCCTCCAGCTCTTCGCCCAGTGTGACCATGACAGCCATCTGGAAACAGGCGTCCCAGCCTTCCTCGGTTCAAAAACCCAAGCCTGCAAAGGCAGGGTAAATACAGTTTTTGCCTTTTCCCTTCTATCCGTAACTTACACCACTCCAAAGATTCTAAAACCCTCTCTCCTGCCATTAACTCCACTTAAATGCCCTCAACGCTTTGGCTGCTAGGTGTCTTGGTTTGGAATGCAGAGTCTGAGGTACTTGAGGTTGTTTTAATTCCGTAAATAGGAAAAGGGAAGTGAGGCAAATACTGAAGCTTTGCAACCACCATCTCTCATCGGTTTGCTGAGGAAATTTTCTAAGATGAAAATAGAAAGGCACATGTCGCCCTGTGAAGGACGTGGCCCAGCCGCCTTCTCTCTGTCGCTGTCTCCCGCTACGACCTCTCACACAGGTAGGAAGCCCCTGCGGACAGCAGGGCCAGCGAAAGGACAGCTCGGACGGCCACCACACTTGAATTCTGTGCTTTCCTGGGCATAGGAGTAGCTACAAACTTTCCTTAAAAAAAAAAAAAAAAAAAAATCACACAGTTTTTCAACAGGAAGAGTAAAGTAGAAGAACAGATCATTTAATTATACAAACAAAATCGCTTTCCTTTGCTCCAGGGAGTCCAGGCAACCTTTTAAGTTCATTTGCTGCCTGAAAGAAAGGTTTTTAGTATCAGAAAGAACCTCGCTCTCCTCCAATATTCACATGGAAAACAAGATCAGAAACAAAACTCCACCATGGAAGAAATCCCAGAGTGATCCAATTTGGAAAGAATTTAATTAACAAAATAAAACGGAGGGAAAATGGTCCAGGTGGGGCCCCAGGGAGAGAGGGCTCCTGCCCCAGCCGAAGTCTGCCCAGCACAACACCTGGTGGGCAGCCCCTGGGCCTGTCACTGCAGAACTGGCCTTGACAACCAGACCCACTGTGCACAACACCACGGCTTCCTTATGCACTCGGCATTATGTACAGATATTAAAAAACCCAACGGCAGGTGGCTGGAAAGTGGCTTCTAGCTCCCCTATGCTGGCTTGGCACGTTCATGCATGCAAAGCGAGGAGGTTTTGCGGGCTTCACCAAACAGTTAATTTTGGCAAAAAGAGAAAACAAACAAACAAAAAGCTAAAATTTATAAGCAGGATTTAAAAGCCACTGAAGTGAAAACGATGTATGTCCTCAGCGTTATGGAGTTAGACTACCACTACAATTTTTTTTTTTTTTTTTTTAATAAAGTCTCTGCCATCCTCTCCCCCGACTCAGGTCAAAGTTCATAGCAGCAATGCACAAAGTCCTCTGTGAAGCCAGTGTTCTCTGCTCCCCGGGTCAGAGGTCACAGGTCAAGTTCAGTCAGTCCGAAGAATCATGGGCGGGTGCTCGCTGTCCTCATCCAGGCGCAGGGCACTGGCCTCGTCCTCCAGGCAGGCGCCACCCACAGCACCCAGGTCGTCTGTGTAGGCTGCAAAGAGACGATGAAGTCACCCTTCAAAGGCTGGGGACCCATCACAGACCCCATGACACAAACTGAGGACTGTGTTTTGGAAACACTGGTGTATGTTTATAAACTGCAGCCTGTATTAAGATGTTCTGAATTCTGATTGCTTTCTAATGAAATCTTTGCAGCCTTTGGCAGCTTGAGATGAAGTCATTTGTTCTCTGACATTCATAAATGTCAAAATGACACCTGCCCAGCAAACAGGGGCTCCCTAATGGACAGGCCACAAACTCCCTCAAGCTGGTTACACAGAGCTCAAAAATAACACCAGGAAAAAATAACGACACTAAGAGACTTTCAGGGCGGGCTTCCCGAACCGCAAGCGCCGGTTCACGGATGGGAGTGGCGGAGAGCAGTGGGACAGCCCCGTGTGGGTGCAAAACCACAGGCTCTCCCACTGGAGTGCAAATTGGTTTTTTTAAGAAGGTGCCTCACATAGCCAAGGCTGTGGCTGGAGGATCTCGCGCATGGGTCTTAGTGCTGCTGCCGGAGGGGAGCCCGTTGGCCTCGTTCCCCTACGGCTTCTGCACTTCACAGGCCCAGCACGAAGGCGGTACTCGATGCAGATTTGCTGAAGGACAGAAAAAAGGTGGGAGGGAAAGACCGAGGCCAAACCCTTGGCAGTACTTTTCAGGGTGGTATCTTAGTTGAGAGGTGGCCAGTCTGGGTGCAAGTCACATGCCCCCAGAGTCACCTGAGCCAGGATGACCACATTTTCTTCAAAAACGGAGAAGATGGGCCTGGTACGGTGGCTCAGGCCTATAATCCCAGCACTTTGGGAGGCCAAGGTGGGAGAATCACTTGAGCCCAGGAGGCGTTTGAGACCACCCTGGGCAACACAGGGAGACCCCATCTCAACTTTAAAAAAAAAAAAAAAGGAAAGGAAACTGAATTCAGCCTTGAGAGGCCTTGGCAGACCCATTTACCAACCTCGCCTATGTCCTCAGAACCAGTCCCCCACTTTCCCAATGAGGAGCTGGTAGGGTAGCTCCGGAGCCAGCAGGAGGCAGGAGCACTCCGGGGCAGTGGGTGGGGCTAATTACCTTCCAGGTTTGCGTCACGCCCCTTACCAAGTCTCGTTGGGGATGAAGGCACGTAAGTACCTTTTGCTGCAGCTGCGCCGTATGTCTGAGTGACTAAGGGGCAGTCGTGAGAGGCAGAGTCCAAGATCTCATTGGCCGTCTCCAGGCTGCCATCCAGCCTGGAGGGGAGAAAGCAACACAGCTCAGTGTCTCCACACAGGGCGGCCTCGTGGGCAGCACACACTGGCTGCCTTGCCGCAACAGAGCCGACATGCTACTCACCACACAGGATGCCAGGCATTCATCACGCAACTTTCATCTCCTTGTGTATCTGTACACATTTTTACATGAAGAGTTTTACATGGAAAGTCTAAAGAGGGAGTTATACCTAACAAGGCAGTATTTCACTTTTACGATGGAAGAACATAACTAAGAACTAGGATTCATTATTTTAAGAAAAAGTCAGGCTAGGCCAGGCGCAATGGCTCATGCCTGTAATCCCAGCACTTTGGGAGGCCAAGGCAGGTGGATCACGAGGTCAGGAGATCGAGACCATCCTGGCTAACACAGTGAAACCCTGTCTCTACTAAAAATACAAAAAATTAGCCGGGCGCGGTGGCAGGAGCCTGTGGTCCCAGCTACTCGGGAGGCTGAGGCAGGAGAATCGCTTGAACCCGGGAGGGTGGAGCTTGCAGTTAGCCGAGATCGCGCCACTGTACTCCAGCCTGGGTGACAGGGGGAGACTCCGTTTCACCAAAAAAAAAAGAAAAAAAAAAAAAGGCTAGGTGCAGCGGCTCACTCCTGTTACCCCAACACTTGGGGAGGCCAAGGCAGGAGGCTCACTTGAGCCTAAGAGTTCCAGACCAGCCTGGACAACCTGGCAAGACCCTGCACAAAAAAATAATTAGCTGGATGTGCTGCGTGCCTGCAGTCCCACCTACTAGGGAGGCTGAGGTGGAAGAATCCCTTGAACCCGGAAGCTCAAGGCTGCAGTGAGCTGTGAATGCACCACTGCACTCCAGCCTGGCGAGGGTGACACCCTGTCTCTAAAATAAATAATTATATTGTTGCTGGAACTTTTTGATCATAAAAAAATGTGTGAGACAGAATGAAAATGCATTACTTCTCGATGAACAACTGTTAACTCCCTGTTTTCCAAGGACAAACCTGTACCTCACAGTGAGACAAGAGGCTCTCAACCACGCGCACTGACTTGTGGTGGCCCCCACGCTGCACCCTTCCTTTCCGAATGTGAAACTCCACCCTGCGGACGAAGGCCTGGCCTCCCTGCGCCTCTCCCCCAGCTAAGAACAAATGCGGCTCCCCCGTCACCCCTGCGTTGTCTCTGTGCCCAGTCCCTTAGGGAGCCCTGACGCCACCAGCCACAGCCCGGGGCTCGGGGCTCCCTGTCCTGCAGTGGCATCGATTTCACCTGGGAAAGCTAAGCTCCCGACCTGCGCGGCATGGGTCGCCATGCTGGCATCTGCCCCTTTATGTCACTGGTTTGCAAGGAAATAAACAAACATACGCCAGGTGCCCCAAAAGCGCGGAGCAGCTCCGTGAAGCGGCCGGAGCAGACTCACCGGTGCTGCTTCATCAGGGCGCACTCGCCGCCCTCCTGGGGGTCCAGGTTGTACATGTACAGGTACCCATCGGAGGCACCCACCAACAACCGCGGGATCTTCTGAATTCTAGGGAGAACAAAGAGCAGCCACATTCTAGCCAACTGTCACAAAACGGTCTCATTACACGGCAGCCTCACTTTTGGCAGGCCAGGGAGGAGACCCCAGCAGAATGAGCACAAGAGCAGCTGCAGGCGTCTGGTGCCCACTGACCTCGGCTCACAGGGCCAAGGCTGCACTCGTGGCCGAGCCCTGAAGCCCATGGGAGACGAGAACGGGACAAAGCCGGTTTCGTGGCTTCTGGGATCATTATGCGGCCCTGAAGCCCACAGGAGATGAGAGCGGGACGAAGCTGGTTTCGTGGCTTCTGGGATTATGATGGGTAGTCGCTGTCAGAGAAGTTTTCGAGGACGCTAGTCAGATAACAAAACTGGAAAACGATGTTTAAAGACGCATGGAAGCCCAAAGCCCTGCTGTCACTGGATGTAATGACAATCTTTCCTGCACTCAGCACAGAACCTTAGACGATCCCAGAACGTTCACAGGCCCCACGTGTGTTCTGAAGCTGGACCCTGGGGCCGGCCGGACGCCTGAGACTCAGCAAGTGTGCTTTCTGTGGCCCCAAAGGGTTAACGATGGCACGCTCACAAGGTTTGACTTAACGTCTTTCATTAAAACCGCAGACTGTCCACAAAACAGAACGGGAGACCGTGTGGAAATGGACCCCACACAGAGCGGCAAGCCTAGTGCCTGCCAGGGCGCCTCCCATCCCCGACAACTCTCGACGGAGTGTCGGCTCTAAAGAGCTGCTCCTGTTCAGGAGAAACACGGAAGGGGTCACAAGCTACCAGGACTGGGCCCCTCGGCCTGAGGCACACAGGGTGGGGGATGCAGGCCCGGCTCTACTCACGTGGCTAGCGAGCAGATGTTTTTGTGGCCACAGAATGGCAGGCGGACTGTGGCGAAGGCTCTGCCCTGGTTGAACATTTCTGTCACTTGGGAAGGCAGGTAGCTGGTGGAGGCCATGAGCACTTTCCCGAAGTACCCGGTCCAGGTGGTGGGCTCCTCTGGGGGTCTGGAAGGAAAGGCCACTAGACACATGAAGTTGTACCCTCCCTGGAGGGATGGCCACCCCCTACTCACACAGACGCACAGCTCTGGAGCCAACAGCAAAAGTCTCCATTCTTCACAGGAAAGTTAAGAAGGGTTGGTTATAAGCAGACACTCAGGGCCCCGGGGGCATCACGGGGCTTCCTCTGGGAGGTGTCAGAGGAGGGGCGCTCAGCTTCAGGGAGAAGCAGCCACAGCCTTTGAGTGGCCACAGACAAGACGTGGCAGGTGATCACACATCCCCTTTACAAGGGTGCGAGGATGTCTAGGGCCTAACTGATGACCCCTGCTAGGTCTTTGTAACAGAAGTCTCCAAAAACCTTGAGTATAGACCCCAAAACATTATTTTCCCGTAGCCTATTTGTGTTGTTATTCATCTATTTTGGGGGAGAGGGCGGGGCATGTTCCATTTGTCTTTTTAAAAATTGTGATGAAATATACATAACAAAATTTATTTCTGACCATCTAAAGTATGTTATTGTAATGCTGATCTGAGTGGGATGTTCTTTTTAAATTTTTTAGAGAGAGGCTGGGCACAGTGGCTCACAAGCAGATCACTTGAGCCCAGGAGTTCCAGACCAGCCTGGGGAACATAGCGAAATTCTGTGTCTACAAATAATTTAAAAATTAGCCAGGCATGGTGCATGCCTTAGTCCCAGGTACTCAGGAGGCTGAGGCAGGACGATGGCTTGAGCCCAGCAGCTGGAGGCTACAATGAGTAATGACTGTGCCACTGCACTGCAGCCTGGGCAACAGAGTAAGACCCTCTTAAAAGATAAGACCCCGTCACGCTACATATTCATGGCAATAATAAATACTGTGGAAGCCATCCATGTCTCTCTCTGCTTACCTGTGGGCAGGTAAGAGACAAGCCATTCATGGGCTGTCTGATCACGAACGCTTCCGTAGTGAGGGGAACCTGAGGAGGGGCCATCCGCACTGACTAGAGGATGTCCACCTGGGCCCTCCATGCCCTACGCAAGGCCTCTGTCTATTCTGCATGCTGCCCGAGGGACAAGCTCATCTGCTGGGGCCCGTCCTCCTCACTGCCAAGCCTGGATGCGGAGGTGCTCGTTCCATGGCCAGCTTCAAGGTCTTCACTGGTTAACGATGTCAGCGGGTGGGCGGACCCGTGCTCACCTCCCATCCCGGCAGCAAGAGGGGACACAGGGTTTTGCGTCATTTTTCAAGGAACGTCTATTTGCAACTCACTTTTCTTTCACAGTCTCGAGTTTGAAGATGTGCACGGTCTCCGTGTTGCTGGAGGCGGAGAGGAACACGCCGTCCATGCTGAAGGCCAGGCAGCAGATGCTCACACACCTGGGGAGATGCAGAGGTCGGGCCGGGCCACCGGGCCAGCAGCTGCCCCAGGGGTTCAACTCAAGTGGAGGAGAAGAGTTCCTGTCACGGGCACACTTGGGCCTGCTGGTAAGTTTTACTCCCCTCCAACCACCTTCTCAAACATTTTCCTTGAGAGAGGAACATGTTCGAAAGGAAATACTAAGAACAATTCGTTAACAGAGCTGCAACCTTCCAGATGACAAAAGAAAGAGGAATTCACTAAACCACTTTTAGCTGAATTAGGATGGATTTATAGTCCTAAGGTGAGTAAAAGAAAACTCAGTAATTTAAGTTATAGCCATTCTTTCCACACCAGAGGGTAAATAGGCAACCTCGGTGAAGTTTAAGAACAGAGCAGGCCGGGCGCGGTGGCTCAAGCCTGTAATCCCAGCACTTTGGGAGGCCAAGACGGGCGGATCACGAGGTCAGAAGATCGAGACCATCCTGGCTAACACAGTGAAACGCCATCTCTACTAAAAAATACAAAAAACTAGCCGGGCGAGGTGGCAAACGCCTATAGTCCCAGCTACTCAGGAGGCTGAGGCAGAAGAATGGCGTAAACCCAGGAGGCGGAGCTTGCAGTGAGCTGAGATCTGGCCACTGCGCTCCAGCCTGGGCGACAGAGCAAGACTCTGTCTCAAAAAAAAAAAGAACAGAGCAAAGAGCCGGGCATGGTGGCTTACACCTATAATCCCAGCACTTTCGGAGGCTGAGGTGGAAGGATCACGAGGTCAAGATATTGAGACCATCCTGGCCAACACAGTGAAACCCTGTCTCTACTAAAATTACAAAAATTAGCTGGCTGTGGTGGTGGGTGCCTGTAGTCCCAGCTACTCAGGAGGCTGAGACAGAAGAATCGCTTGAACCTCGGAGGCAGAGGTTGCAGTGAGCTGAGATCGCACCACTGCACTCCAGCCTGGGCGACAGAATGAGACTGTCTCAATTAAAAAGAAAAAAAAAAAGGGCCGGGTGCGGTGGCTCACGCCTGTAATCCCAGCACTTTGGGAGGCTGAGGCGGGTGGATCACAAGGTCAGGAGATCGAGACCATCCTGGCTAACACGGTGAAACCCTGTCTCTACTAAAAATACAAAACAATTAGCCAGGCATGGTGGCGGGCACCTATAGCCCCAGCTACTCTGGAGGCTGAGGCAGGAGAATGGCATGAACCCAGGAGGCGGAGTTGCAGTGAGCTGAGATCACGCCACTGCACTCCAGCCTGGGCGACAGAGCAAGACTCCATCTCAAAAAAAAGAACAGAGCAAAACTTTCAACAGGCAAAGTGGTTCAAGTATCTTAAAAATTAACTGGCATTCCAAAGCCACTAAATTCATGTGAATTTCTTCATAACACTAGAAATACAAGATACTTTCAGCCCTGTCCCTAATAGCAAGGGGTTTTCCTGGCGTCAGTGTTGACCATGTGTATTAATTAGGTATGGGTATGAATTAGGAATGGTTCCCGCCTTAATGCAGCATCCAACAATGGGAGTGGGGTCAGGCAGGTGCGAATGAAACCGCCTTTGAAAAATGATGCCTGAAACCGGGTAAGAGATCTGACTTCACTGACTCCATCTTGCTTCTAATCTCCAAGCTACCCTTGTTCATTCCTGGGCATAGACTGTTTTAACTTTGGGAGGAACTTTGCTTACGATATTTTGCAGACCCTGCACTTGATGGATCCCCTGGCCCCACACAGATCAATCAACTGGCTCATCTGATCTTGTGGCCCCCACCCGGCAACTGACCGAGTGCAAGAAGACAGCTCCGACTCCCTAAGATTTCATCTCTGACAATCAGCCCTCCTGGCCCACTGGCTTCTCCCCACCCAAGTTATCCTTAAAACCTTTGCTCCCCGAATGCTCAGAGAGACTGATTTGAGTAGTAATCAAACTCCAGCCTCCTGCACAGCCGGCTCTGCATGAATTACTTTCTCTACTGCAATTCCCCTCTTGATGAATCGGCTCTGTCTAGGCAGCGGGCAAGGTGAACCCCTTGGGTGGTCACCCAAATATTCCATTTGCTACAGGCAAAGGAATGTGAAAAAAATACACGTGGAAGGCACTAGAAATCTTGGAGAAAGGGATTTAACCCAAGGATCAAAAAAAGGCCTCCTTGAGAGTGACACCTGACTTGGACTCCCAGCGTTACAGAACCCGGCCAGGCCACCAGATCTGCCAGCCCACGCAAGACCCTGGTGGGTAAGAGATCAGCTCTTCCGAGGATCTGAAAGTGTGGTACTGCTGGAGCCAGGACAGGGACAGTGAAACAGAATTAGGCTGGGTGGAAGGGCTGGTGCCGGGAGGCCTGGTGAACCAAGGCAGGAAGCCGGGGACTCACCCTGCAGGACAGAGGGGTGATGGGAGATGTCAGGTGGGGTGTGATTGGATTATATTTACATTTTCAAAGAACAGCCTGGGTGAGAGTCTGAAGAATGGCCTGATGGGAATCCAGGGCAACAGCAGAAACCAGGCAAAGCCTGGATCAGGCGGCATGGCGAGTGGGGCACAGGGCAGGCCCACAGCTGGGAGCTCCCTAGAGGCACTGTTCAGGCAGAAGGCTGCAGGGCCCAGTCCTTCTGGCTTGGGTGCCAGGGTGCTGGCGGGGGTGGCGAGTGGCGCTATTTACCAGGATGGGGGTGTGAGGGATGAGGGGCAGGGGCAAACTGGCCTGGGTGGCTTGAGGTGCCCAGTAGGCAGGAGGAATATGGGCACCTCAAGGAAGCCAGGCTACACGTCTACCCCGGGATCGGCACACACACAGGCCACGGGGGTGAGGAAGGGGGCTGGGTGAGGAGCGGCTCCAGGGCAGAAACAGGCACAGGAGGGGAACTGAGCAGAAGCAGCAACACAGGAAAAATACAGAAAGGTGTGGTGTGAGGAGGACCAAGGGACACGAGGAGGCAGGAGCTGGAGGAGCGGTGATGTTTGGGGATACCGAGGTGCACCTGCTGCACCTATGGGGATCCCATGAGGAAGGGGGACCAGATGGCAGGAGAGTCCCTGAAAGACAGCCCCTCCTCTTTCAACGGCCACCCTCAGGGAGGGAGGTACTGATCTGAGACGAGGAGCCAGAGACTTGAGGTTGGGTCCCGCTGACCACCGCCATGCCATTGCAAGTGGTCCCTAGGGCTCCAATCTGAGGCACTGGCTCCAGAGCCTGAGGCCTCCCCTGCTCTGCTGTCTGACGAGGGAGGGAGAGTCCTGCCTCCAAAGCAGGCGCTACAGGGGGTATGCTAAGCACAGATAAGGGAAGCTTTGCAGCCTGAAGGGAAGAAGACAAGGGAACTCCAGGCTGCGACTTCTGGGTTAAAAGAAGGGGCCGACGCCACTTGCTGAGGGTGAAAGCAGAGCTGGAGAACTGCGAACAGGTTCTCAGAGCGCAGCCTTTAAAGGGGAGGGTGTGCTTCCCATGAGGTCGCTGCCCTGTCCCTTAGTGCCAGCTGGGAGCTACAGGGCACAGGAGGGCCCAGCTGGTTATGTGAGCTCTTTGCAACTCTCACGCTAGCTGATGGGATCGCAAACAAATACCTAGTTTGCTTTTCTGAAAGTGCTCGTGAAATCCCGTGACAAGACCGACTCCCTAGATCTCACCCGGTGACCCAGCTGGGCTAGAAATGCTCGTGTGGAATTCTCCTGGGGTTTCTACTTGTTTGTAGACAACATATAACTGAAATCCAAATACAAGTTCTCCAGAATCCATTCTGGACACTCATAGACTTTACCTCTTCACTCCTCTCCGAAACTCAAAGAGTTTTTGTCCTTCTGGAATGGAAAATACCCTAATCACGGTCCCCTGTGGAAGGAAAAGAGAAAAGAATTGGAGCTGAGATAGAACAGGAATTTCCGATCTTCCACAGCAGACTGCAAATGCACCACAGGGCTATCTCCAGGACAGCTCTGCTCTGGGCCACCAGGCAGTTTGGGGTCCCCCAGGGCCCCCCTTGAGCGTCACCTCCACACTTTTTGCCCCGAGCATAGAAAAACACCTCCCTGTTCTATTGTTGACTTAATGTTCAATCTTTTCTTTAAACCTATTTTAATTGACTACTTACCCTCGACACTAACAGTCTTGAGGACAAAAGTGGCATATCATTCTATTGTTCTGAGTCGTTTGAAGTTTAAACTATTAAAAATAAAAGCCTGGGCCAGGTGCAGTGGCTCACGCCTGTAATTCCAGCACTTTGGGAGGCTGAGGCGGGCATATCACCAGAGGTCAGGAGTTTGAGACCAGCCTGACCAACATGGAGAAACCTTGTCTCTACTAAAAATACAAAATTAGCCGGACGTGGTGGCGCATGCCTGTAGTCCCAGCTACTCAGGAGGCTGAGGCAGAAGAATTGCTTGCACCTGGGAGGCGGAGGTTGCAGTGAGCCGAGATCACGCCACTGCACTCTAGCTATGGGCGACAGAGCAAGACTCCATCTTGGGGGAAAAAATAAATAAATAAATAAATAAATAATAAATAAAAGCCTGGACTTGTGTGTGGCACACAGGCAAGACCTTGTGGTCTGACGAGGCTTCAGACCCCACCAAGGTCTCTTCTGCCACTTTAAATTCAGTTACTGACCAAGAGTCGATTAGCTGGAAATCTCAACTACCTTATAAGCAGTCAATCCTAACTCACGAAATGGGAAGATGCACATGAAGAAAATCTTACTAAGACAAAGAACTAGGAATACAAGGGAGCTCAGCATGTGCCTGCTTTAATGGGAAGTGTCCTGAAGATGCCAACTTCCCCCAGTAAGTTAATATCAGATGTGCAGATAATGAAACAGATATGAACATCTGCGGGAATAGAGAAGCACCAAGAAAATAGTGAGCAGGACTTTCAATGCTTGAATATTAAAAGAATACTAATCAAGTGATATAATGGTATTAAATCAGCACAAAAAGAAATAGACTGATGGAAAGCAAGGCCTTAAAATGGGTAGCATCCCAAATTTGCAGGGCAGGAAGAATTATTCAACATTCACACCCCTACTATACAAATTTTAGGAGGTTCAAACTGTTAAATATAAAAACTGTTCAGAATATTCAGACTGACGGAAGGCCGAGGTGGGCAGATCTCCTGAGGTCAGGAGTTCGAGACCACCCTGGGCAACATGGTGAAACCCTGTCTCTACTAAAATACAAAAAAATTAGCCGGGTGTGGGCCGGGTGCAGTGGCTCACGCCTGTAATCCCAACAGGTGCCCAGTAGGCAGGATGAATACGGGCACCTCAAGGAAGCCGGGCTACACGTCTAGCCCCGGGATCAGCACACGCACAGGCCAAAGGGGTGAGGAAGGGGGCTGGGTGAGGAGCGGCTCCAGGACAGAAACAGGCACAGGAGGAGAACTGAGCAGAAGCAGCAACACAGGAAAAACACAGAAAAGTGTGGTGTGAGGAAGACCAAGGGACACGAGGAGGCAGGAGCTCTACTAAAAATACAAAATTAGCTGGGTGTCAGGGTGCATGCCTGTAATCCGAGCTACTCAGAAGGCTGAGGCAGGAGAATCTCTTGAACCCGGGAGGCGGAGGTTGCAGTGAGCCAAGATCACACCACTGCACTTGAGCCTGGGCAACAGAGCAAAACTCCATCTCAAAAAAAAAAAAAAAAAAAAAAAAAAAATTAGCTGGGTGTGGTGGCATGCACCCGTAGTCCCAGCTACTTGGGACGCTGAGGCATGAGAATCGCTTGAGCCCCAGAGGTGGAGGTTGCAGTGAGCTGAGATCGTGCCAATGTACTCCAACTTGGGCTACAGAGAGACTCCGTCTCAAAAGAAAAAAAAAAAAGTAAAGAAAAGAATATCTAGGCCAAATACAGTACCTCATGCCTGTAATCCCAGCACTTGGGGAGGCAGAGACAGGAGAAACACTAGAGCCCAGGAGTTGAAGACCAGCCTGGGCAACACAGCGAGACCCCATCTCTACAAAAAACAAAAAAAGCCAAGCCTGATGGCTCACTCCTGTTGTCCCAGGAGTGGAGGCTGCAGTGAGCCATGATCATGCCACTGCACTATCTCTGCGTTTATAAATAGTACAAAGCGGCCGGGCGTGGTGGCTCACTCCTGTAATCCCAGCACTTTGGGAGGCCGGGCGCGGTGGCTCATTCCTGTAATCCCAGCACTTTGGGAAGTCGGGCGCGGTGGCTCACTCCTGTAATCCCAGCACTTTGGGAGGCTGGGCACGGTGGCTCACTCCTGTAATCCCAGCACTTTGGGAGGCTGGGCGCGGTGGCTCACTCCTGTAATCCCAGCACTTTGGGAGTCCAAGGTGGGTGGATGACGAGGTCAGGAGTTCAAGACCAGCCTGACTAACATGGTTAAACCCCATCTACTCAAAATACAAAGATTAGCTGGGTGTAGTGGTGTGCGCTTGTAATCCCAGCTATTTAGGAGGCTGAGGCAGGAGAATGGCTTGAACCCGGGAGGCGGAGATTGTGGTGAGCTGAGATCACACCACATTGTACTCTAGCCTGCGTGACAGAGCAAGACTCTGTTTCAAAAAAAAAAAAAAAAAAAAGGCAGCAAATGACCTACAGTGTAGAACACTAAGGAATTCTTTAAATAAATTATGGTAAACTCATACAATGGGAGAGTATACAGCCATTAGAAATCAGGATACAGGCCAGGCACAGAGGCTCCCTCCTGTAATTCTAGCACTCTGGGAGGCTGAGGTGAGTAGATTGCTTGAGCTCAGGAGTTAGAAACCAGCCTGGCCAACATGGAGAAACCCCATCTCTACAAAAAATACAAAAATCAGCCGGGTGTGGTGGCGGGTGCCTATAGTCTTCGCTACTTGGGAGGCTGAGGTAGAAGGATCACTTGAGCCTGGGAAGTGGAGGTTGCAGAGAGCAGAGATTGTGCCACAGTACTCCAGCCTGGGCGACAGAGCAAGCAAGACCTGTCTCAAAAAAAAAAAAAAATTGGTACTTGAGGATAGCTGGTTCTCTCTGGATGGACACAAACTGAGTTTGCAACATTGAGAATTAGAGAATGAAATATTTTCTGCATCCATATATAAAAATAACCATGGCAAAGGTTTTGTCCTCTGCAGCCTACACTTTTAGATGGAGACATAATTTTTTGGTGCACATCTACCATGCAATACTCATTAATTAAGAGTTGTTTTGTTGCCACATGACCGCAAGATTCTTGAAAGTAGGATTAAGTCACAGGCTTCAGTGGGGCCTCAGCACCTGGCACAGAGCAGTGCTAGGAAGGCCTTGCCGCTCTCACTCAACAGGTAAGAGGATTCCATGTAAAAGAAATCAAGTTTCCTCTTTATAGCCCAGAAAAAAATTATTCCATTTTTATGGGCCTTAAAATTCCATCAAGTACTTTTGGGCCTTTTTAAGAAGAGCTACTAAAAAACTTAACAGTGAGACTTTGATTAGTCAAAGGGTAACAGAATTTCAGGGCCATTTCAAAGGGAAAAGAAAAGGACAAGGTGATATTGGGACAGTCCAGCCTAATCAGAATCAAAGTCAGGCTTAGAGTCTGACCCCTCTGTTGCTGCCCGACTGGGCAGCCCCGGGCACACTGCTTAACCTCTCTGAGCCCTTGCTATGAAAGAGAGAAATATTTACCTTGCTGAGGGGGAACAAAGGAGGTAATGAAGATAAAAGATCCAGGATAATTCACGACCCAGAAGTGACCCATAAGCGGTGACATGATTATTACAGAACTCAGGTGTGAGACTGAAGAACAAAGATCCAGGCGGGAAAGCTAAGGAAGTGAGCCGACTTTTTATTGTATCTTATCTGGTCCATAGTTTGAGGGGAGAGATGACTTGAAAGGGAAGGCTATTTTAGGATTTCAATGAGAAGCAAAATCATATCCAAATCAAAGTAAAGGTCATCGGTGGGCAATGGAGAGCAGACTGGCATCCAGAGGGGACAACGGAGGTGGGAGAGCAGATGCGACCTCAAGACAGAAGAAGAGAAGACGGAACTTTCAAGAAAAGAGGAACCAAAACGAAAAGAAAGGCACAAGGCACAGTTCAAGTGAGGAAGAGAACGAGGAGCCTTCAGTCTCCTGGAGGCCGAGGGAGCCTCGCCACGTGGTCACAGGTACACAGGGACATTTAGAGGCCATCCATCTCCTTTAAAGCCAGACATTCTTCTTACTGGAATCTCTTAAATTCGTAGTTAGAAATACACATGAAAGATTGAGACAAGACTTAAATACACTACTACCTATGGCAGCAACATATTAGAAACGTAAAGTCCCAAAAGGGTGATGTGGACATAAATCACAACTGAATACTGCATGGCCATTACATGTGTTTTTGAACTTAGAGAAATGTCATGCAGAGTGAAAAAGGATAAATTACACCCATAGTAGGATCCCAATTTTGTTGACTAAAGAGAAAATGAAAGGAAATACACTGAAATGTGTTCAGATTGGCTGGATAGAATTCTGTCCTTGCTTTTTCACGTTTCATCACTGTCTGGGTTCTTTACTGTTATGTGTTAGTTTTATCATTTAGAAACACACTGGGTGAGCAGTGTGGTTACACACGGCACTTCTGTCTCTGGACATTTCTGTAATTTTTTACTACAAACATGGACCACTTCTCCCGTCCCAGTGGCACACCGCAAGCTCCACTCGCTCTTGGGCAGCACACGCCCACGGTCTGACAAGCAGGTGGCTGTCTTTGCTTCTCCCGAAGCTGGTAAGCATAGGACCTTGCCTCTAAGTTGGCCGTGTGAACAGAAATGAAAGTCTGTGGACGCCGGGGCACCAGTACTCCCCCAGGGAAAAGCAGACTCACCTTCTCTGAAGCCGTGGCAAGTTTAGTTCCGCTTGCGTCAAAGGCCAATGCCGCTAAAGGACTGTCATGAGCCGGAATCATGTTTGCAGCTCTCTGAAAAAGGGACACCAATAAAGCGTGGCCGCCACGCAGTGACAGGCCACGCCCCAGGGCTGGCACTCGGTCTGCAGTCTGAAAACGCCAATTAGCTGTTCCTAAAACACCACTGCAGTCCATACAAATGGCAAACCCACTTGATTTAGTGGGGCTGGGCATTCAAGGAAATGCTGCTCCAACTTTAGAAAAAGCAAAGCAGTTTATCCTGAAGGTTTTCTATGTTCCTTCAAACATTCCCGTGGTGAGGAGCTCAGCACTGGTCTGAACGCTGCAGCAGATCCAGAAGCAGAATGAGCCAGACCTGCTCTGCTACTGACAGAGAGTAGCGGGGCTGGGCGCGGGGCACCCACCTGTAATCCCAGCACTTTAGGCGGCCAAGGTGGGAGGATGGTTTGAGGCCAGCCTGGGCAACCCAGCAAGACTCCATCTCTACAAAAATAAAAAATTAGCTGGGTGTGGTGTTTCATGACTGTAACTCCTTGGGAGGCTGAGGCAGGAGGATCACTTGAGCCCGGGAGGTTGAGGCTGCAGTGAACTCGGACTGCATCACCACACTCCAGCCTGAGCGACAGAGCGAGACCCTGTCTCAAAAAAAAAAAAAAAAAGAAAAAAAAATGCAGTGGTTGTATTGCTGAGCCAAGAAAATCAGGATGCGAGGGACACCACAGTGCTCCTCTTCAGGAAAAAGCCACACTTTAGAGAGCTATTCGAATAGGAAAGGCATCTCACCAAATTAATGGTATCGAAGACCTGCACCTCTCCGATGGTCGCACTCCCTGGGTACGCCAAGTAGCAGTTGTCGTTGTTGATTGACAGCGCACACAGGCCTGCAAATGACACACAGAGGACGAGATGCAAACTTCACCTGAGAGCTCCTTCTTGGATGTCAGACATAATTCAGCATTTATTTAACAGAGCATTAGAAACAAATAACAGCTTGGATACAATCTTGTTTGCTGTGTTAAGAAAGTTCTGCAACCCCAAATCCCCACCTTAGGTGATACCAGTATTGTAAAGAGATTAAACGCCTTTGGTTTGAACTGATCAGTAACCTCAAACTTGAAAGTTGATCAAACCAATGAGTTTATGTGGTCACATGACCAGCATCAGTAGGAAGGCAGCTTGGTTTGGGATCAATACTTTTAAAATCTGTCTCATCTGCGGAACCTATAAAAAGAAAAAATCTCTCTCACCTATAGCTATCTTTCAAGGGCAAAATCAGAAAAAGGATTTTTTCCTCACAAGTTAGCTCACCTGCAGGGTTTGGAGGCGTCTCCCTGATTGTATGCAGCACCTTCATGTCCCGAATGTTGTGGATGTACAGGGACTCCTCCAGGCATACTATCAGCCTCTAGGCGAGAGAGGAAACGAAACCAAACGTGAAGCAACAGCCAGTGCAACATCTGCCCCAACCTCCACTTGACTGACTCCTAGACTACGACACTCTTGTTTCTTCTATTGCTATTGTATTTTATTTTTTTGGAGTCAGCGTCTCACTGTGTCACCCAGGCTGGAGTGCAATGGCGTGATCTTGGCTCACTGCAACCTCTGCCTCCCGGGTTCAAGTGATTCTCTCTCCTGCCTCAGCCTCCCAAGTAGCTGGGATTACAGGTGCCTGCCACCATGCCTGGCTAATTTTTGTATTTTTAGTAGAGATGGGGTTTCGCCATGTTGGCCAGGCTGGTCTCGAACTCCTGACCTCAGGTGATCCACTCCTGCCTTGGCCTCACAATCTTAGTTCCTTCTAGAACACCATGCAGACCAATGTTGGAAGCGCCGAGGATACAGCTGCTTTCTACCGATAATCAAGAAGGAGCCGGCCCGGGTACACTTCTCTCTCATACTCACCCCAGCTCCACTGGGAATTCTAATGAGATCATTTTAGTTCAGTGTTAGGCAAATGCTAACCTACAGCTAAGACAAGTGTGCTGTCAATAGACTTGGAAAGATTTGCTTTTTAAAACTGATGCTGAGTGCGGCACAGGTAAAATGAAAATAAGGGGGTTTTAAAGGTCTAACACTTTATTGTGCACTCAGATTATTTTGCAAGTTCCTGCTCCATTTGGAAGAAAATGAATGTGGACATGCAGACGATGCATCGCTGTGACGATTTATGCAAGAAAGATGACGGCCATGCACCCAGCTCTACATTAGTTGGACGTGAACACAATTTGTATGCTTTACAATTTTTAAATGCTGAAGATATTATGCCTTATAATTTCCCATTCTAACCAACTTTGTCAGTTAACAGACCAGTTCCCAGTTTCAAGTGTATAAGGTAAGAGCGTCTTTACTGTGACTTCACCTAGTCACCGTATCTCAGAGTGCAGCTACTGGCTGTCAACGTGTCCACTCTACAGCCAGCAGCCTCATCAGCTTTCCCCGCGGGGAATGTGGGCAGAATCAGATAGTGAGGGGTCCCCCGGGTGGCGCTGTTACCCTGGGTGTGAGCACAAGCTGGGAGATGGCCTCGTGAAACACGCGCACGTGCCACCCACCATGTCCTTCCTCCGTGCCAGTCGTCTTAGTTTAGGGGGAGATAAAGTAATAAATCCTTCATTTTGAATTTAAAGTTAAATTAACAATTTACAAAAGGAAAAAAAAAGTCTAAAACTTTTTTTTTTTTTTTGAGACAAAAGTCTCGCTCTTGCTGCCCAAGCTGGAGTGCAATGACATGACCTCGGCTTATTGCAACTTCCAACTCCTGGGTTCAAGCAATTCTCCTGCCTCAGACTCCTGAGTAGCTGGGATTACAGGCACCTGCCACCACGCCTGGCTACTTTTTGTATTTTTAGTAGAGATGGGGTTTCATCATGTTGGCCAGGCCGGTCTCAAACTCCTGACCTCAGGCAATCTGCCCACCTCAGTCTCCCAAAGTACTGGGATTACAGGTATGAGCCACTGTGCCTGGCCAAATATTTTTTGTTTTTAAGTAACATTTATAAAAGCAAAACCAGGTAATAAGTGAAAGAAACTCTGACATCCACCCTCTGGGTGGGGCCGGGGACGCCTGTATGGGAACAGTGTGGCAGAGGCCTGGGCATCTGTTGTGAATGGAACAGGCTGAGCAAAGCTGGTGGGTGAGGAAACAGAGCTGGTCGCTGTAGGCAAGGATCTGTGGCCGGCAATGTGGGGCCAGGCAGCAAGGGAATGATGGAGGGGCATGCCGGTTGGGTGGGCTTGTCCCAGAGTGCTGGAGGGAGCAACAGACAAGCCCACACCCAGGTGGGGCTGCGCTCACCTGCCTGTTGAGCTTCACAGCCAGAATTGTGTTGGAGTAGCTGTAGTTGCAGATCTCAGTTCCCTTCTTAAAGTGGCAAACCTTTAGCTTCCTTGGTGCTTTAAGGCTCACGATGGCCACTAGGCTGCTGGAGAACAATCTCTCTACGATGCACACATCTTCCGTGTCAGCTGAAATCACAAAGGTAAGTACATGCGTGAACATCTCCACAGGCTATGGCCATAGGTAGAGTCTGCGCTCGAAAACAAACACCTGCCTGGGTGACACGCAGGGCACAGCGCTAGGGGTGCCTGCGGAACATGTGGTCATGGGGTGGGGACAGCCCCGGGGGTCTGAGGGTCTTGACTGGCTGCAGCCTCAGGAGCGTTTCCACTGTCAGGATGGCCCCTCATGAGCATTCACACGAAAGACGAAGGTTCCTTTCAATCAGTTCTGTCGCTGGATTTGAATGGTGTAACCTAAAAACACACGAGTTTAGGAACCAAACTACCAGGTAAAGTGAAAGAGTAAGGTCTAGGGGCTCCCTTCATTAAGACACAAACTACTAGGAAACTGCAGTTGCTTCCCCTGGGTTCCACAGACTCACGTGCTGAGCGCTGGCCTACGTGCTCGGATACCGCGGCTGGCCAAAGAACTACACGTCCCAAGTGGCATGACACATATTTACTTATTAAAAAGATGTTGCTCTTACACTCATGCGTCACCGACGCTGACATACATTCTAAGAAATGCCCTGTAGGGGCCGGGCGCGGTGGCTCACGCCTGTAATCCCAGCACTTTGGGGGGCTGATGCGGGCGGATCAGAGGCCAGGAGAGGGAAGACCATCTTGGCTAATATGGCGAAACCCCATCTCTACTAAAAATACAAAAAACTAGCCGGGCGAGGTGGCGGGCGCCTGTAGTCCCAGCTACTCGGGAGGCTGAGGCAGGAGAATGGCGTGAACCCGGGAGGCGGAGCTTGCAGTGAGCCGAGATCGCGCCACTGCACTCCAGCTTGGGCGACAGAGTGAGACTCCATCTCGGGGAAAAAAACAAACAAACACTAAGAAACGCCCTGTAAGCAATTCTGCCGTGCAAACACAAATCTAGACAGTAGGCCTACTACGCCCCTAGGCTGTATGCTGTGGCCTGTGGCTCCTGGCTCCAGATTTGCACGGCATGTGACTAACTGGATACTGTGCCCAGCGGCAGCACAGTGACAAGTACTCGTGTGTCTAAATGAAACATGGGAAAGCTGCACCAAAAACATGGCCTGCTCCTCTCACAGGACCACCGTCGCACCCGCAGCCCCTCGCTGCCCCACACGCCATCGTGCAGCGTGACACCACCTCAAATGGAACAGGCCATAAACACAAGTGCATCATCCTAAGCTCTTCACAGCGTCCATTCAGTGTCTTCTCAGTTGCTTTTACCAGAAAGCTGCCATAAAACCTTCTTTCTGACAACAGCAAGTGACCTTCATTCAAAAGGAACACATGCAAGCGTCTGCCACAAATAGGGAGATGGTGGCGTGGTTGCAGGGCCAGGGAGGACAGGCTCTGTCCGCAGCTTCTCTGCTCAGGAGCATCTCAGACTAGGGGCCACCGTCTTTCAGGATCTATCAACGAAAGGCACAATCAGGAGGGATCATGCCAGTGTGTGGACACAGGAGTCTTTGTCAGCAGATGCACCTCTAGCACCTGGCACGCAGCACCACTCAGACATGAGGCCAACCCAACTCAGAGACAGTGTATAACATGGAATGTCAATTATTTGCAGTAAAAATAATTTCCCTAAAGATCAGACCCTGGTTCTCCAACCAGTCCTCTCTTTCCCTCAGGAGATCGACATGGATACCAGGTTATGGCAGCCCTGCTTGCTAGGCGGTGGGCGACAAAGAGGGTTGGGGCCAGATGCGGTGCTTCACACCTGTAATCCCCGCACTTTGGGAGGCCAAGGTAGGAGGACTGCTTGAGGCCAGGAATTCGACACCAGCCTGGGCAACACAGTGAGGTCCCATCTCTACAAAAAATACAAAAATTAGTTGGGTGTGGTGGTGCATGCCTGTGGTAGCTGAGGTAGGAAGAGTGCCTGATCCCAGGAGGCTGAGGCTGCAATGAGCCGTGATCGTGCTCCTGCACGCCAGCCCAGGCAAAAGAGTGAGACCCTGTCTGTAATACCAGCCCTGCCCCCAAAAGGAGGGTGGGACTGAATGACGATCGTGGCTGGTGTCCTGAGGCTGCTACCCTCACTTCTCGAATCCAGCAGCCAGATGTGCAAATCCAGGGGCACAAGGCCCTTCCTCCGCCACTGTCCAGCCTCTCATTCTCCAGGCACCCTGTTCTCAGGTAGTACTTGGTAGTATTTGGGGCTGCACGCACTGGCCCAGTTGCAGCCTGTACCTGTCGCCTCTAGCAGTCACCACGCTTACCACTGAGAATCTAGGCAATGGCTAAGCAACAAAGTTCCCAGCTGGACCAATGGTCTGAGGACTGGTGCCGTGTTTGGCCCATTCACAGCTGCACCCCCAGGTCTAATGTCACCTGTCATGGAGGAGGAGCTCCTTCCACACTGGCTGAACGGATGGAATGGACCTTATGACCAGATTTTGGATATTTCTCAAACTCCCCCAAATGGTGTTGTTTTAAAAACACCATTAAAAACAAAACCAAACAAACAAAAAAACTCAATCTCTGTGCCATTCAGTTTCAGTGGTGAAATGCTGTTACCCTCAGTGCTACATCCAAGAGGCAGAAGCGCTCTTGGTGAAGCTCAGCGGCACGCATCCTAACACATGCGCTGGGCGTGTGTGGGGCACCGCAACCTTGGTGAGTACTGGGTGCGACGGCGACCATGCAGGAACACGAGTTTAACAATCACATTCCAGTCTCAGCTCTGCTCTAATTAGCTGTAAGGCCTGGTACCTATTTCCCGAATGGTGAAAGAAGAGTTGGACTCTCAGCTTCAACTCCAAGGCTGGGACACACAGGAAAACCTGGTATACACAAAACTGGTTTTTTATTCAGTAAAATTTTATTTAAATCCACTGGCCTCCTAAATCCAATCAGTGGTAAAAAGAACTGACTTCCAAATAGGGCTGCTCCTGCACATGCACAGGCTCTGCATCCGCGAACTCGCCTGCCTGGGAAGGTTTATTATAGTGACTCCACACGAACACTCACAGTGGTTTACAGCCCTCCGTGGACACGTGCAGAGCGGGAAGTTTTTTCTGTTTTTGTTTGTTTGTTTGTTTTTGAGATGGAGTCTTACTCTGTCGCCCAGGCTGGA
This sequence comes from Chlorocebus sabaeus, assembly GCF_047675955.1. Taxonomy (NCBI): domain Eukaryota; kingdom Metazoa; phylum Chordata; class Mammalia; order Primates; family Cercopithecidae; genus Chlorocebus; species Chlorocebus sabaeus. The sequence continues at coordinate 16,499,990 of NC_132931.1, forward strand.
GTGCAGTGGCGTGATCTCGACTCACTGCAACCTCCGCCTCCCGGGTTCATGCCATTCTCCTGCCTCAGCCTCCTGAGTAGCTGGGACTACAGACGTCCGCCACCACGCCTGGCTAATTTTTGTATTTTTAGTAGAGACAGGGTTTCACCATGTTGACCAGGCTGGTCTTCAACTCCTGACCTCAGCTGATCTGCCCACCTTGACCTTCCAAAGTGCGTCACTGCGCCCAGCCTCGGGAAAAGATTTGAGTCACATGACGCACATGTTCCTGGCTGAGATCACACAGGGCAACGTCCTGTCTTCTTGTGTTGATTCTGAAAACAACTGTCCTTTTCGTGGTCTATTTAGGGCTACTGAGTGTCTGCTTTTTGCACTTTTGCATTTTTGTTGATTTTACTTTTGGCTCCGGCACAGTGCTGAGCGTCGTCGAGTGTCCCTGAGCACAAGCAGCCTGTGATGCGCCCCGCAGAGAAAACACACGTGTGGGCTGAGTTCTATATGAGCTGCAAGTTCAATGTTAGTGAACCAACAATCCGCATTCTGTCAGCATGTCCGGAGGCAGGGAAGCACACACAAAATGAGGTTGTCTTTTGATCAGCTGATGTAAACACTGCGACCAGAGGCTACCTAACAATCCTTCCCCTGGGAGCAACACTTCATGATTCGCTAATCCAGCGTCCCAGAGATTTACAGACTAGAACTGCGAATAACAACTGTATTTTTATTTTTTAGTAGAGACGGGGTTTCACCATGTTGGCCAGGCTGGCCTCGAACTCCTGACCTCAGGTATCTGCTTGCCTCGGCCTCCCAAAGTGCTGGAACTCCGGGCGTGAGCCCCTGCGCCCGGCCTGTTGCATAACTCCTGTGGATAGTTGCCTAAGTTTTTTTCCACTTCTCATTCTCTTTCATGTTTCAGCCATTCTTCCTTTCAGCCATCTCCATCAAAATATGTCAACTGTATTTTTATTTTTTTTTCAAAGAATAGGTTCTTACTGCTTTGCTTGGTAAAACTTATTTACTTCACCCATTCAACATAAACAGCAGATCCTACCAGGAGAGACCATCCCAAGTATACAGTGGTAAACAGGGCGGTGCCTGCCATCACAGAGAGGGGGCCAAAGAGATGTGCGCCCAGGGCCCTGTGTGGCACCAAAACCGTCAAGGGTCAGCAAAGGAGACTGAGTAAGAGAAAAGCCAGGACCGTGCATGAGATGGAAGCCAACAGAAGAGGGTATCTGAAGAACAGCAAGCAGGCAACTGTGCCCAGCGTTGCAGAGGAAGGAAGAGGAAATAAAGACGCGTCCCCTGAGTCTGGGAACGAACAGCTTACATGGAGACCTTGACATATTTTGATGGAGATGGCTGAAAGGAAGAATGGCTGAAACATGAAAGAGAATGAGAAGTGGAAAAAACTTAGGCAACTATCCACAGGAGTTATGCAACAGGCCGGGCGCAGGGGCTCACGCCCGGAGTTCCAGCACTTTGGGAGGCCGAGGCAAGCAGATACCTGAGGTCAGGAGTTCGAGGCCAGCCTGGCCAACATGGTGAAACCCCGTCTCTACTAAAAATACAAAAAATGAGCCGGGCATCGTGGTGGGCGCCTGTAATCCCAGCTCTTTGGGAGGCTGAGGCAGGAGCATCACTTGAACCTGAGAGACGGAGGTTGCAGTCAGCCGAGATGGCACCACCACACTCCAGCCTGGGCAGCAGAGCGAGACTCTACCAAAAAAACCAAAACCAAAACCAAAACCAGAACCAAAAAAAGAAGCTATGCTCTGGAGAGGCAGAAATGTGGGAGGGGCTGGGGGATATGCATGGGCAAGGGAAGTTTCTGTCTTCAAATACAGGAGCTACTAGATATACTGAGATGGATTTATGGTTGAGACTGCATGCCTGGAGGAACAAACCACTTAGGAGGCTGGCCGGGTGAAGAAGGAAAGAGAAGGGAGCCCCAGGCCGACAGCACCAACCTCTCTTGAAGCAGCAACAGGTGTTAATTGTGATGGGATGGAGGTGGGAGATTTCAGAGTGAGGACAGTATGAGACGATCATCTCAAAGAGCAAGCAACGCAGTTGTGAGAAAAATGCAGGACCACCAGCAGGCACTGGCAGGTCTCCATTAGAGGTGGTGATAAATTCCAATTCAACTAGACAGAGAAAGATTGTACCAACCCAACAGATGCAGGAAAAGCATGAGAAAATGCAATGCTCATTCATGGTAGAAATTTAAGAAACCTAGAATGAGGAAGAACCTTCTTTCGCTGATGAAGAACAGTTAAGAAAATCTACAGCTGACACTGTACTTAATGGTGAAGACATCTAAACTCTTCCCATTACGACCAGAAACAAGGCAAGGATACTCCCTCTCCCTACTTTGTGCTGGCGAGTCTTACACACTGCAGTGAAGCAAGAAAAAGAAAGAAAGGTACAAACATTAGAAAACAAGACGCCAAACAGTCTCTACTGCCACCTTAAGGAATCTATAGGCAACTATCTAATACATGAATTTAGCAAAGTCATAGGATACAAGATTAAAATATAAAAAATCAATTATATGTTTAGACCAACAGCAAACTGGAAAGGTAAATGAAATAATTTTCTTTTACGATACTGTCAAAATCCAAAGTATTAGAAATAAATTTTACTAAAGATGTAAGACCTCCGTATCAAAAAAAAAAATTCATAGAGTATTACCAAAACAAAATTAAAAAGAGGTAAATAAATGAAGAGATTACCATGTTCACGGACTGGGTATTCAATATTATTAATGTATCAACTCTCAAATTGATCTCTAGGTCCAATCCCATCCCAATCATAATCCCAACAGGCTTTTTTGCAGACGAAGTGGATTTTAAATTTTATATGGAAAGAAAAAGAAACTAGAAAATGCAAAGCTATCCTGAAAAAGAACAAAGTTGAAGACTGACACATAAACCATTAGAAGAGAATACACAGCCCAGAAATAGACTCTCAGGTATAGGACTGTAAAGCACCAAAGCAATCCCAGGGGGGAAGGAAAATCTTCTCAACAAATGATGATGGAATAGGAATCCATTAGGAAAAAAATAATCTTGATTTACACCTCACAACATACATGACAATTAATGAGATGGATTACTGGCTTAAATATAAAAACTTCAGCTTTTATGCATAGTGTTGATTATATAAAGCTTTCACAGAACACATAGGAAAACACCTTCCTAACTCTAGGGTAGGCAAAAGTTTCTTGGACACAGCCTAGAAAGCAAAAACCATAAACGGAAAAAAAGAAAACAAAACAAAAACCCATAAATAAATAGGACTGCATCAAAATTTAAACCATTTGCTCAAAGAAAGAAAACAGGCAAGCCACAGACGAGGAGAAAATAGTCACAAAACATATCTGACAAAGGACTACTATCCAGAATATGTAAAGAGCTCTAACAACTCTATAATAAAAAGATAAACAACCAAACCTAACAAGCAACTAAAGACTGGAACAGACATGTCACAGAAGAAGATATACAGGTGGCCAACAAGCACATGAAAATGTTCAACATCATTAGTTACCTGTACCACAAATGGTACAGTCACTTAGGAGAAGGTTATGGGGGTTTCTTACAAAACTAAACACATACCTACCCAACAATTCCACTACAATATTTATCTAAGATAAGTGAAAATATGTGTCCACTAAAAGACTTGTATGAGAATGTTCACAGTAGCTTTGTTCATAATAGCTAAACTACAAAGAGCCCAGATATCTGTCATGAAGAGAACACATCAACGACTGTCATATATTCACATACTGGGCAAATGAGACAAGATGTGGATAAATCTAAAAAAAATGCAGAGCGAAAGAAACATCATCAAAAGAGTAGATGCTCCGTTCATATCAAGTTCTAGAAAAGACAAAACTAATCTATAGTAGAAAAAACCAGAACACTCGTTGCCTCTTGGGGAATGTGGGCAGAAGGGAGCTGAGACTGGAAGAAAGTATGAGAACTTTCTGGAGTGATGGTAAACCTTGATAGGGTTTCAGTTCACAGAGATGCAGGCATTTGCTAAAGCTCACATAGTGTTCACTCAAGATACATGCATTCCACTGCAAGTACATTTTACCTTACAAGAAAAAAACAAACATTGAACTCTACTCAGTATTGAGGAGAAATGTACTGATGCCCATCATCTACCTGGAAACGCCCACGCAAAAAATACAGCCAGGTGTGGTGGCTTGTCTGTAATCTCAGCACTCTGGGAGGCTGAGGTGGGAGGATCACTTGAGCCGAGGAGTTTGAGACCAGCCTGGACAACACAGCCAGATCTTGTCCCTATAAAAAAAATCGAAAATTTAGCTGAGCATGGCGGTGCACTCCTGTAGTCTCAGCAACTCTGGAGGCAGAGGCAGGAGAATCGCTTGAGGCCCGGAGGTCAAGGCTGTAGCAAGCTATGATTGCACCACCGCACTCCCAGGCTGGCAGCCTGGGTGACAGAGCTAGAAGCTATCTCAAAAACAGGAATAAAAGTAAAAAAAAAAAATGGATGGGGGTGTGAGGGTGTGAGGGTGTGTGTGTGTGTGTGTGTGTGTGTGTGTGTTAGGACAAGTATAGTAAAATGTTAAGGGAAGGGCCGGGCACAATGGCTCACGCCTGTAATCCCAGCACTTTGGGAGGCCAAGATGGGCGGATCACAAGGTCAGGAGATGGAGACCATCCTGGCTAACACGGTGAAACCCCGTCTCTACTAAAAATACAAAAAAGTAGCCGGGTGTGGTAGTGGGCGCCTGTAGTCCCAGCTACTTGGGAGGCTGGGGCAGGAGAATGGCGTGAACCCAAGAGGCAGAGCTTGCAGTGAGCTGAGGTTCCGCCACTGCACTCCAGCCTGGGTGACAGAGCGAGACTCGTCTCAAAAAAAAAAAAAAAAAAAAGTTAAGGGAAGAATCTAAGTGGTGGATACACAGGTGTTAGCTGTAAAATACTTTCAACTTTCAGTTTGAAAATTTCCTTTAACAAAATGTTAGAAAGAAAAATGATGTCTTCAGTTGCTTACGTGCAGGTGCTAAGAAGGTAATACCACCAACTATCATTTGGAAATGGTTTTCCTAAAATGTTAATGGGGAAAAGCAGAGCTTTCAGAATGTTTTAAACAGGGATGGGAGGATGAAGGCAGAAAAACTCTTTTTTAACTGCAAATATTCACAAAAGAGAACAGTAAAATGATCCTCCATATACTCACCACCTAATCCAACAAATATTAACTTTCCACCATTTTGCTTCAACGATTTTTTCTTTATTGAAGTTTGGAAGAGAAGCTCCTTCCGACATTCACCCTAAATGCTTCAGAGTAAGCTCCTCTACGTAAGTAAGGACACAGGCAAGCATCCTTCCCAGCCCCTGAATGCAAGGGAGGGATTCCTTACATCCAATACACTCCAAGTACTGAAGGTAAAACACGACCCCAAAGTATTAGAGGACCACCTTGGGAAACGTTTTATGTACATGCCGGGAGTAGGAAAAACCCTTTCTAGCATTTAGAAGCCTTATAAAAAAAACCCAATGCATTTGAGTATATAGAAATTCAAGACGTCAGAATGGTGAAAAGAATCATAAACAAGGTCAAAAGGCAAATGACAGTCCAGAAGAAAAATATTTGCAACCTCTAACAAATGGCTAATTTGCTTTAAGTCATTAGGAGATAAATAACTCAACAGAAAAACAGGCAAAGGGCAGAAACAGGTAGTCAAGAAAACAACAGCAGCAGCACATGACTGCATGGAAAAAAAAAAAAAAAAAAGAACTCAGTTTGAGTTGATTTAAGAATTATAAATAAAGCCTGGCACGGTGGTTCAGGCCTATAATCTCAGCACTTTGGGAGGCCGAGGCAGGTGGATCACTTGAGGTCAGGAGTTCGACACCAGCCTGGCCAACATGGTGAAATCACATCTCTACTAAAAAAAAAAAAAATACAAAAATTAGCTGAGCGTGGTGGCACATGCCTGTGGTCCCAGTTACTAAGGAGGCTGAGGCAGGAGAATTGCTTGAACTCGGGAAGTGGAGGTTGCATGCAGTGAGCCACCTCCTCCTGTGCGGACACAGGCAGCAGCAGAGGCAGGCCAGAAACTAAGTGTCAGGGCCAACCGCAAAGACCAGGTCTCCGTGGATAAGTGGATGGGCTTCCTGAGTCTAACACCGCTAAAACCATATGATAAACACTGAGTGTTCTGGGGGAAACAGATCTATAACTCTCATCACATTTACACGAGTCAGTAACCAAAAGTAGGAGAGGTGGCTCTGCAAAGGGCAGAGATGAACCACCAATCATTCTGGAGTGAACACATTTTTGTCATTACTTAAGACTAATAGGCCAGGGCCAGGAGCAGTGGCTCCTGCCTGTAATCCCAGCACTTTGGGAAGCTGAGGCGGGTGGATTACCTGAGGTCAGGAGTTCGAAACCAGCCTGGCCAACATGGTGAAACCCTATCTCTACTAAAAATACAAAATGTAGCCAGGCGTGGTGGTGTATGCCTCTAATCTCAGCTACTCGGGAGGCTGAGGCAGGAGAACTGCTTGAACCCAGGAGGCAGAGGCTGCAGCGAGCTGAGATCCTGCCATTGCACTCCAGTCTGGGCGATACAATGAGACTGTGTCTCAAAAAAAAAAGAAAAAAAAAAAACAACTAATAGGCCGGGCACATTGGCTCACACCTGTAAGCCCAGCACTTTAGGAAGCTGAGGCAGGAAGATGGCCTGAGCCCACGAGTTCAAGACCAGCCTCGGCAACACAGTGAGACCCCAACTCTTAAAAAAAAAAAAAAAAAAAAAAAAAAAAAAAAAAAAAAAAAAAAAAAATTAGCTGGGCGTGGTGGTGTGTACCTATAGGCCCAGCTATGTGGGAAGGGGGAAGATCACTTGAGCCCGGGAGGTTGAGGCTACAGTGAGCCATGTTGACACCACTGCACTCCAGCATGAGTGACAGGGCGAGACCCTGTGTTTTAAAAACGCAGTAGTAGTAGTAGTGGTGGTGGTAACAGCCACAACACAAAAGGATGCACTTCGCAGTGACACTGAGTTCTACGGACCAATCTGACTAGATCTTTTCAGGAATACACCTTTCAGAAAGCAACCTACTTTTATATATTGCTAGTAGTTTAGGTTTGCTGCCATTTTTCTACCATATTATTTTAAGATGCTCCAATATTTTTCTATTACACTTCACATACAGATGAACTTTCTTATTTTTTACTATTTTTGAGACAGAGTCTTTTCTGTTGCCCAGGCTGGAGCGCAGTGGCACAATTGTGGCTCACTGCAATCTTTGACTCCTGGGTCCAAGTGATTCTCCTGCCTCAGCCTCCCGAGTAGCTGGGATTACAAGAGCGCGCCACCATGTCTGGCTAATTTTTGCATTTTGAGTAGAGGCAGGGTTACACCATGTTGGCCAGGCTGTTCTCGAACTCCTTACCTCAGGTGATCCACCCGCCTCAGCCTCCCAAAGCATTGGGATTACAGGTGTGAGCCACCGCACCCAGCCCAGATGAGCTTTTAAACACATAAATATACATGGAACCCGCATACTCAGAACAATCACTTTCCACTAAACTGAAGTACAAACCTGGCTCAGCCCTCCCATGAAATAACGGTGGACAGTGGATCAGGCTGCTAGGTGAAAGACACCACAAAAATCAAATGAAAGCAAAGAAACCAGACTGCACAGATGTACTGACTCAAGATGGCACGTCCCAGGACACCGGTGCCAAGAGGCATTCAGGCTGACACTAAGAAAGGCTGAATGTGGCAGGGTGTGGCAGCTCACGCCTATAATCCCAGCACTTTGGGAGGCCGAGGCAGGCGGGCCATGAGGTCAGGAGACGAGACCATCCTGGCTAACATGGTGAAACCCCGTCTCTACTAAAAATACACACACACAAACATTAGCTGGGTGTGATGGCGCTACTGTAGTCCCAGCTACTTGGGAGGCTGAGGCAGGAGAATGGCGTGAACCCGGGAGGCAGAGATTGCAGTAAGCCGAGACTGTGCCACTGCACTCCAGCCTGGGTGACAGAGCGAGACTCCAACTCAAAAAGAAAAAGGTTGAACGCAAACTCCAGTGATCTTCAGGGTCAAAGGCCTTGCTTTTAGCACTCATTCTAGGTGGCCTTAGCCACAGTTTCTGCCAAACTTTCCTCCTAGAGACTGCCTGACTAAAATTTAAGAAATTAATTACTTGATTTAAAAAAGAATGTTGCTTTTTGCTTCTGCTGGCGCGGTTTATAGCTGACAACGATGAAGCTCCTGGAGTGGGAAGGGAAGAAGGAGGCCATGAGATAATTGCTTGAATCCACTTCCACGTGTGCCTGCGGCTCTGCCAGGATGCAAGGTAAGAGCCCAGCATTCCATCACCACAGATTTACGCCGAGACGCTCGTGGTTTCTCCTCTGTAGGATCCATTACTATAAATCTCACTGAAATTAATATTCCAACCAATGCACCGCCTGTCAAATAGGACTAACGTCAGAAAGCACCATTTCTCAAACCTTAAGACGTAGATGATGGCCCGTAAAGTAAATGATTAGTTTCTTGGCAAAGCAGGAAGGTTTGATAAAAGGTGTTATATGTCAACGGCTTTGCTTCCATAATCAACGCAGGCTCTAATCACTTTTGCTGAGCTAAGGAGCAATCTGCTTGTGCTGGGTTTCAGAACTGAATGTTTATGAGCTCTGTTTTCCCAGCTCAGAAACCAGCTTAGCAAATGCAAAGAAAACACACAGTGCAGCTTTTGAAAAAAGCCAACTTCTAAACTTTTGTGATCTTTTACAAATAATAAACCGATACCTTTCATTTATTTTGCCTAACAGTGTAGGATATTGTTGTAGAATATTTTAGGGAAAAGAGACCACATTTTGTGCATTATGTATATTCAAAAAACGAGGACGACAACAAAAATGCACATGGAGAGAGAAAATGATCACATGAGAGGCTGGGCGCGGTAGCTCACACCTGTAATCCCAGCGCGGATCACGAGAGAGGCCGGGCGCGGTGGCTCACGCCTGTAGTCCCAGTGCCGATCACGAGAGAGGCCGGGCGCGGAGGCTCACGCCTGTAGTCCCAGCGCCGATCACGTGAGAGGCCGGGCGGGGAGGCTCACGCCTGTAGTCCCAGCACCGATCACGTGAAAGGCCGGGCGCGGAGGCTCACGCCTGTAGTCCCAGCGCCGATCACGTGAGAGGCCGTGTGTGGAGGCTCACGCCTGTAGTCCCAGCAATGATCACGAGAGGCTGGGTGCGGAGGCTCACGCCTGTAATCCCAGCACCAATCATATGAGAGGCCGGGTGCGGAGGCTCATGCCTGTAATCCCAGCGCCGATCATATGAGAGGCCGGGTGCCGACGCTCACGCCTGTAATCCCAGCGCCGATATGAGAGGCCGGGCGCGGAGGCTCACGCCTGTAATCCCAGCAATGATCACGAGAGGCCAAGCGTGGTGGCTCACGCCTGTAATCCCAGCGCTTTGGGAAGCTGAGGTGGGAGGACTGCTTGAGACCAGGAGTTCAAGACCAGCCTAGGCAACATCGTAAGACCCCGTTTCTACAAAAATTACAAAATAATTAGCCATATGTAGTGGTGCGTGCCTCTGGTCCCAGATAGGAGGCTGAGGGGGGAGGATCACTTGAGCTCAGGAGGTCAAGGGTACAGTGAGCTATGATTATGCCACGTACTCCACCCTGGGTGACAGAGCGAGACTCTGTCCCCATATATATACGTATATGAGGTGTCCATAAACAATGAGCAAAGCCTATCTGGCAGCTCCTGCAACCTTCAAGTCTGAAATGATAACACTGATGGTAGAAAATCTATCTTCCTGTACTGCTTGACCAAACTTTTGTGTGTGTGTGAATTTTCTTTTCTAAGTAAATAAAAGAAGAACAAGTAGTTGTCCATCTTGTTTTTCTCTAAGACCAGCTCTGGCTCATTCTTTCTGTAACAGCCACAGTGAGTGACAGCAAAGATCTGATTTTATGATGAACTGTTAAAGAGTTTTGAGAGTAGAAGTTGATACCGAGTCTGAACTAAATACTGAGACATGAAGAAATATTCTTTCTTGTGAGTCTACCTACAGAAAAATGCTGGAAAACAATCTTGACATTTCACTTAGTAGCCGACCTGTTTTCTAAGAGACATTATCGTATCTACTGAAACAAACAAAAAGGATGTGAAAGAGGAAAGACAGGTAACATTCTAGGAACAGAACAACATAATAGCTTCAGTTTATAGTATCAACCCTTGCCGGGTGTGGGGGCTCACGTCTGTAATCCCAGCACTTTGGGAGGCCGAGGCGGGCGGATCACAAGGTCAGGAGATCGAGACCATCCTAACGCAGTGAAACCCTGTCTCTACTAAAAATACAAAAAATTAGCCGGGTGTAGTGGTGGGCGCTTATAGTCCCAGCTACTCGGGAGGCTGAGGCAGGAGAATGGCATGAACCTGGGAGGCAGAGCTTGCAGTTAGCCGAGATCGCGCCATTGCACTCCAGCCAGGGTGACAGAGCAAGACTCCATCTCAAAAAAAAAAAAAAAAAAGTATTAACCCTCAAAATATTCTTTGTCCATTTCATCATTTATTTTTAAGGGCCAAGGTTCACTAAGAAGAACACAGAAATTCATGCACCTACCGAACCATGTTGGTCAATAAACATCCACTCTTTATTCTTTATTTATTTATTGAGACAGAGTCTCACTGTCACTGAGGATGGAGTGCAGTGGCACAATCTTGGCTCACTGCAACCTCTGCCTCCTGGGTTCAAGTGATTCTCGTGCCTCAGCCTCCCTAGTAGCTGGGATCACAGGTGTGAGCCACCATGCCTGGCTAATTTTTGTGTATTTTCAGTAGAGATAGGGTTTTGCCACATTGGCTAGGCTTGTCTTGAACTCCTGGCCTCATGTGATCCGCCTGCCCTGACCTCACAAAGTGCTGGGATTACAGGCCTGAGCCACTGCGCCCGGCCAATATCCACTCTAAAAGATACTATCAAGACATCCCATTTTGTTCCACTAAAAATCTCTGGGAAATAAGGCACTAGAAGTCAGTAACTAAACTTCAATTTGAGGAAAAGGAAAGACCAGGTTTTGACATTCTTCTACTCTTTCTACGCACTGGCCCCCAATAGGGGAAAAAATATTCTGTGTGTTTGAAAACAGATGACTATAGAGACTCCAGCAACAATTTAATAGCACAATTCAAGTACTTCATCTGGATCTGGACTGAATAGATGCTTTAGTCATTCATAAAAGCCTGGAGACAGGGCTGCCCTCCACTGCAGAAACCCCCCATGGGGAGCAATCCTGTGTGCCTCACGTGAAGGCAGCCAGGTGGCAGGGCTTCAGGAAGGCGGGCGGCACCTGGGATAAACAGCCCTGGTTCACACCCATGTTATCACCCAGATCACATCTCCCAGCCTCCATGGCAGAAGAAAGGCTTTCTTGGAAGATTTAGTAAGCACCAGTAGGCAAGTCTAAGGACAAAGGAGTAAAACCTAAGCCAGCCAGCAGGAGCCATGAGTCAGGGACGCGGATCATGTAAATTCTGCTGCCCCACTCTCTCCCTGCAAAGGGCCTGGGTACTCACTCTTGGGGGCAGCAACAAGAAAGACACTGCTGGGGAGAATCAGACACCTCCCCTCATGGAGGTGAGGGGCACCTGCAGGCTCACCTGCAGAGAGGAGGCCAGGGCCCAGGAGGGAGTCTGAAAGGCCCCACCTGCTGGCGGGCCAGGAGAACGCCATAATTTCAAGTCACCAGCACAAGTTCAGAATTGCTGGAACCCGGGGGAGACAGAGGGTGTGGTGAGCCAAGATGGCACCACTGCACTCCAGCCTGGGCAGTAAGAGCGAAACTCCGTTTCAAAAAAAAACAAAAAAGACTGCACAGAACCTACGCACACACAAATAAGCACAAGGAGGACTGGAGAGTGTGCCCAGGAGGGGTGGATGTCAATATCCTGGCTGTGATATTACACTGGGGCTTTGCGAGATGTTACCATTGGGAAGAACAGGATAAAGGATGCAAGGGACCTGTATTATTTCCTACAACGACATGTGAATCCATAATTATCTTAATTAAAAATTACACATGTGGAAAGAGTCCAAAGCTTCCCGTCACAGTCTCCATCACGGGGTTTACTCAGCAAATACCATTTTTGCACACTGTTAAGTACACATATACATAATCTCTAATCCCCGCAATAATCTTATAGATGTGCATTATTTCTGTTTTGCAAAAAATAAAAGAAACCGAGGTCCAGAGATGAAGGAATCCATCTAGAACCACACAAAATATGACTGAGCAAGAGGCCAAAATGCATGGCCTCCCGCTGTTCCATGCGCCTCTCCAACATGTGGGCCACTTCAAGGCTGTAAAATGACAATGCGAGAAACTAAATTGTTCCTACAGGGGCTGTAAAATTTTCAATTTTCTGGAAGCCCTTTATGATAGTAATCTAGACGGTTTAAATGGCATTAAAAAGGGAGAGAAGTCAGCTGGGCGCGGTGGCTCACGCCTGTAATCCCAGCACTTTGGGAGGCCGAGGCGGGCAGATCAGGACGTCAGGAGATTGAGACCATCCTGGCTAACACGCTGAAACCCCATCTCTACTAAAAATACAAAAAAATTAGCCTGCAGTCTCAGCTACTCGGGAGGCTGAGGCAGGAGAATGGCGTGAACCTGGGAGGCAGAGCTTGCAGTGAGCCGAGACTGCGCCACTGCGCTCCAGCCTGGGTGACAGAGCCAGACTCTGTCTTAAAAAAAAAAAAAAAAAAAACCCGTAGGGGTAGAAGTTACAGACCACTACATAGGGTATGAGCTCATGTACTGAAGACCCTTGTGAACACAGCTCCCTCCGTATCTGTACTCCTGTGTAGGCAAATGCACAGATCGCAGCAGAGAGCCACAGGTATCACCAGTTGCCACCTCTTGGAGAGATGAAGGCAGAAGCAGAGGACTGGTCAGAGGGTGTCTGGACTTCAACCACAGTGTCTGAATTTTAGACCACATTCCAATTCAACATTTTTTTTTTTTTTTTAAAGAAGGGGAAAAATAAAGCAAACACTTACTGCATTCATAGATCTGTTCCAGCTTATCCACAGAAGAAAGGGAGAAAAATTTATAACCGGACTTACTACCAACAGCTAGGGACCTGCAAAAAAGCCAAATTCAGAAATAAGAGCTGATACGTGCAGACAGTGACACTGTAGATAACTAGCTCCCATGTTCCCAGCGATTTCCCAGCAAGTTCCCCTCATGCTCACCACAAGTCAGCACAGAGTAAATCATTTCATACTGTTTGTATCAAGTGCTTGGCACAGGAAGATGCCACAAGGTCAATAAAATACAGACAATATTATTACTTAAATCCGATAAAACTTTTCTGAGGCTGGATGTGGTGGCTCACGCCTATAATCCCAACACTTTGGGAGGCCGAGGCTGGAGGACTGCTTGAGCTCAGGAGTTCAAGATTAGCCTGGGCAAAATACTGAGACTCCATCTCTACAAAAATAACAATAAAAATAAAACAATTAGCTAGGCATGGTGGTGCCCTTGTAGTCCCAGCGAGCTACTTGGGAGGCTGAGGTGGGAGGACTGCGTGAGCCCAGGACTGGAGGCTGAGGCTGCAGCGAGCTAAGATCAATCCTGCTACTGCACTCCAGTCTGGGAGACGGAGCGAGAGACTGTCTCAAGAAAAGAAACCGAGAAACTTTTTCTGGAGCTCTAACATACAGCATAGTAACTGTAGTTGATAATACCGGATCATGTACTTGAAATGTGCTGAGACAGCAGATCTTAAGTGTGCTTATCACAAAAACGTAACTATTTGAGGTGATACATATGTTAATTAACTTGACTGCGGTGATCACTTCAAAAGGCATGTGTATATAAACATCACACTGTATACCTTAAACAGATACAATTTTAATTATACCTCAATAAAGTGGAGGGAAAATTAAAATAAAAATACCAAAAAACAAACTCTATAAATTTTAAATATAAGTTTCGGATACAAGCGCTAGTAATCAGCCTTACTGTTTCCCTCGAAACATACTGGGGTTTCTCAAGTGGTCTGATATATACACACAGTATACGTCAGAGTATGAGAGTTAAGCAAGCTGGTCAGGTGCGGTGGCTCACGCCTGTAATCCCAGCACTTTGGGAGGTCAAGGGGGCAGACTACTTGAGGTCAGGAATTCGAGACCAGCCTGGCCAGCATGGCAAAACCCTGTCTCTACTAAAAACACAAAAATCAGTCAGGCATGGTGGTAGGCACCTGTAATCCCAGCTACTTGGGAGGCTGAGGCAGCAGAATTGCTTGAACCTGGGAGGAGGTGGCTGCAGTGAGTAGAGATCGCGCCACTGCACTCCAGTCTGGGTGACAGAGCGAGACTCCATCAAAACAAACAAATAAAAAAAGTTAAGTAAGCCAATTTTCTAAAAAATTTTTTTTTTTGAGACAGAGTCTCACTCTGTCACCCAGGCAGGAGTGCAGTGGCGCGATCTCGGCTCACTGCAAGCTCCGCCTCCCGGGTTCACGCTATTCTCCTGCCTCAGCCTCCCGAGTAGCTGGGACAAGAGGCACCTGCCACCACGCCCTGCTAATTTTTTGTACTTTTAGTAGAGACGGGGTTTCACCATGTTAGCCAGGATGGTCTCAATCTCCTGACCTCGTGATCCGCCCGCCTTGGCCTCCCAAAGTTCTGGGATTACAGGTGTGAGCCACCGCGCCCGGCCTAATTTTCTAAATTTTAAACAAAGGTATTTACAATAGAGGTGGACGCAGGCAACTCTCTGCGCTTCTGCAGGCCTTTAACACCCGTGACTCGATCCCCTACACTGTGCCATGGCTGAGCAGTGGGTTGGAAACGAAATAGACTCAAAAGCTACCTTAGAGTCTGGAATCAAAGGCCCCATCGTTGGCTTACAAGGAAAAAGCAGAGGACTGGTTTGATGGCCTTGCGTTTATGATTCCATATTCATCACCCAACACCACTGCTTCTGCAAGGAGGCTCAAGGAGCCCACAGTTCAGCAGTCTCTCCCAGCAGGGGCCTCAGGGACACTACAGAAGGGGTTTCTTCATCAAAAAAGTGCCTCTCCAGAACCCAGCTGACCAAAGAAAGCAAAACAAGCAGCAAGTCCAGCAAGCAAAAGAAAGATGAGCGAAAGAACAGGAAGCACTGGGGTATGGAGGAATCAGATACCAGGATCACTTTTAACATCTGGGAGAACATGAAAATGAGTAGGTAAAACAGAAGGCTGAAACAGGGAAAGGGGATGTTTCACACTGAGTATATGTACCCCAAGACAGGATCAGGGCTATTTTAATGATCATGTCATTTATTACAAACTTGAGATTTACAACTACTCTTTCACATATATGTAGAAGAAATGTATTCCAGGAAGGGAGTTACTGTAATCAGTATTAATCTGTGAAATCACACTGATTCATCTTAGAAGTATAAAAAGAACAGAAACAAAACTCTACCAGCTTATATAATTTTTCCTCGCAAAATTTTTTTGCTTTACTATACTGAATTAGTTGTATCAATTGTTTTATTAATGAAATGATTAGGTATTATTACCTGTAAATATTTTGAAAATTAATAAAAGAACCAAGAAGAATACAGTAATATCCCCAGGCTAAAAATAAAACAAAATCTCAGCAACCCAGAACTTTTGGGAAACTGGTGTTCAGGAAAATATTTTCCAGATAACTAAGGGTTGCTATTTTAAGCATGACTCCCGCACTCCCAATTTCTGATTTAAAAAACAAATTGTTCTTAAATTGTATACCTTCCTGCGTCCTTAAAACAAGGGAAGACAAGTTCTTTTGAGTTGAGGGTTTGGTATCAAACAGCCAGACTGTAGTGCTGAGTTTATTTTATTTTATTTTTTGAGATGGAGTCTCGCTCTGTCACCCAGGCTGGAGTGCAGTGGCGCGATCTCCGCTCACTGAAACTTCTGCCTCCTGGGTTCAGTCAATTCTCCTGCCTCAGTCTCCTAAGTAGCTGGGATTACAGGCACCTGCCACCACGCTCGGCTAATTTTTATATTTTTAGTAGAGATGGGGTTTCACCATGTTGGCCAGCTGGTCTTGAACTCCTGACCTCAGGTGATCCACCTGCCTTGGCCTCCCAAAGTGCTGGGATTATAGGCATGAGCCACCATGCCCGGCCTGTAGCACCGAGTTTATAAAACTATTTTTCTATCTCCCGTTTTGCCGACAGTTATCACTTTTCCTTGTGACCATCCTACCATCATTAGCAGCCCCTGTCCTTCCTAACTTCTTGGTGACTTAGAAAGCAAATCACCAAGCTTATTAGCATTATGTATAAAATGAGCTTGTGGGGCGGGGGGACTTCTCCCACGGGCAAAATTAACGAGCCTTCGTCCCTGATCCTTGGGTTAGACATCCCAGGTCTCTGCTGTGCTCCCTACACACGGAATTTGTTAAAACTGGACTCTGCCAATCTAGTTCAGATATTTGGAAGCTGATGTAGGATATTAAATACCTCAGCTAGAAGTTTAACCCCATGGTTTATAAAACTGTGCATTCCAGTCAGTTAAGAAAGGGAAACAAAAATATTCCAAATATTTTTTGAGATGTATATATACCATAGTATGAGGACACTTTATTGTAAAGATAAGGTTTTTTTTTTTTTTTTTTTTTTAGATGGAGTTTCGTTCTGTCACCCAGGCTGGAGTGCAGTGGCACAATCTCGGCTCACTGGAACCTCCACCTCCTGGGTTCAAGCGATTCTCCTGCCTCAGCCTCCCAGGTAGCTTGGATTAGAGGCATGTACCACCATGCCCAGCTAATTTTTTGTATTTAGTAGAGATGGGGATTCACTATGTTGGTCAGGCTGGTCTCGAACTCCTGACCTCAGGTGATCCACCTGCCTCAGCCTCCCAAAGTGCTGGGATTACAGATGTAAGCCACCATGCCCGGCAAAAGTTTTTTTTTTTTTTTTTGAGATGGAGTCTTGCTCTGTCGCCCAGGCTAGAGTGCAGTGGCGCTATCTCAACTCACTGCAACCTCCGCCTCCTGGTTCAAGTGATTCTCCTGCCTCAGCCTCCTGAGCAGCTGGGATTACAGGCACCCACCATCGCACCTGGCTAATTTTTGTATTTTTAGTAGAGACGGGGTTTCACCATCTTGGCCAGGCTGGTCTCAAACTCCTGACCTCGTGATCCACCTGCCTTGGCTTTCCAAAGTGCTGGGATTACAGGCATGACCACCGCACCCGGCCTAGATGAGTATGTTTAAAGAATGGTATTAAATATAAATGTGATTGATATTTTCGTCTCAACATCAACAATCAAGTTCTACAACTCTTTGGAGATTTTGCCTTAAACAATTTCAAAATTGACCTGACCATAAAATAGCAGACATATCAACGGGAGAGGCAGGGCGACAGGTAAGTATGAGATTTTTCCCTAATACAGTTTTATTGCCAAAAAGTGTTTATTTATTTATTGTTAAGTCAACAGAGTGGGAATTTTTTTTTTTTTTTTGAGACAGGGTCTCACTCTGCCACCCAGGCTGCAGCGCAGTGGTGTGATCTCACCTTACTGCAGCCCCAACCTCCTGGGCTCAAGGGATCCTCCCATCTCAGCCTCCTGAGTAGCTGGGACCACAGGCGCGTGCCACCACACCTGGCTAATTTTTGTGTTTTGTATAGAGTCGAGGTCTCCCCATGTCGCCCAACCTGGTCTTTAACTCCTGAACTAAAGGGATCTTCCCACCTTGGCCTTGCAAAGTGCCGGGATTACAGGCGTGAGTCACTGTGCCTGTCCCCATCAGTGGGCTCTTTCATTGACAAAGGGGAAAATTAGCAAATCATAACCAAAAAAATATGTATTGGTTCAATCCCCCATTTTGCCACTATTCCCCACCTTCAACTGTGCCTGGTGCCCAAACCCAGAGACCAGGCCTGTCCTTTGCCAGGAAAGGACAGAGTCACTGCATTTTAAACACACTTGAACCCATCCTCATTTCACACCCGCACAACTCCGCCTCTGAGCCTTGGACTGCCCATTCCTGAGCCTGTCGGGGATTCTGCAGTTTAAACTACGTTGGTTCTCTGCTTTCTTCACTAGCAATTTTAGATCCCACTTCCTTTACCACTCGCTAGCTTCCAAATTGGCTAATATCGCCTTTCTCATTCTTTCTATCCTATGAATTTAAGCCTTTTAAAATATCTTTTTGAGGCCAAGGGTGGTAGCTTGTGTCTGCAATCTCAGCTACCCAGGTAGGAAGATCACTTGAAGCCAGGAGTTTGAGACCAGTCGGGGCAACAAAGTGAAACCCCGTCTCTACTAAAATAAAAAATTAAGAAATGTTTAAAATTAGAAAATATATTTTTTGGCATTTTACTGATTAACATTTTATTAGGGTCTGGGGATGGAACCAAAATAAATGCTTATGTTTGATCCATCATTTTTAACTGAAAGTCTCTGTCAATGAATTGAAACTTGAACATTCAACATCAAAAAGACAGTGACTGCCACTCAAAAATGAAGATGTGAGTCAGATTTTTTGCTTTTCTTCCTTTTCTCCCCCATCCCTAATTGTCAGTCCATAAAGCTTCTCCTTCTTCATCCTCTTTGCGGAGAAGCCACACTTGATTGCGAGCTTAGGTGGATACAGCCCGACACTGTAAACCAAAAGCAACCTCAACTGTAGCTGCCAGCCCAGACCTGGTAGGCCCTGGTGCTGTCTCTTTTAGGGCTATGGACAGCCCACCCCTATCCCCGCTCCACCTCACATCCTCCACCTCCACATCCCTGCAGCCTTTCCAACTCATCAGTATCCCAAGTAGAGCTCTCTCCTCCTTGGCTTCTTCACCACGATGTTATCACATTCACTCGGAACCCAAGCCAGAAACTGGGTGACATCTAAGTTCTCCCTTGGCTGCAGGACGCACGCCCTGTGGGTCACACAAGTCCTGACGGCGAGTCAGTCTCCTTCTCACTGGTCACTGCTGTTGGACAATATCTTCCTGAGTCACCCTCTGCCCTCCTCAAACATATCCTTTGCAAAGCAGGCAGAATGACTTAAAACTTTAAGGGGGAAGGATCTTAAAAACCATCTTCAGGCCGGGAACAATGGCTCATGCCTGTAATCCTAATACTTCGGAGGCCGAGGCAGGAAGATCGCTTGAGGCCAGGAGTTCAAGACCAGCCTGGTCAACACAGCAAGACCCTGTGCCTACAAAAACTATAAAAAAAAAAAGAATTAGCCAGGTGTGGGGCTCATGCCTGTAGTCCCGGTTTCTCGGGAGGCTGAGGCAGGAGGACCGCTTGAGCCCAGGAATTCAAAGTTGCAGTGAGCTATGATCATTATAATGGTGCCACTGCACTTCCAACTGTGCAACAGCGAGACTCCATCTCAAAAACAAAAACCCTTGATTTACAGATGAACCAAGAAAACAGAGCAGTACCTTCCCAGGACAATGAGCATAACCTAGAAGAGACATGGTGGAAGAACACAACAGGTTTCTCCTACTGTCTCCAGACACTTCATAACATCCATTCTACAAACACAAGACTTGGAAAGTCAAGTCCCTTTCTTCATTCCATCCCTTTTAGACATGGCGTTTAAAACAGACATTGCTACATCACTAACTTCCCACAAGCTGTGGTGTCCACTGGAAAAATGCAGTCCTTGGTATTTCCATTTCAGATTCAAGTGATCCTCTGCCACTTATTAACTGGTTCACTTCAATTTCAAAAAGCCAAAAAGTCCTCTAACATAAGCCTTCCGAGGTGATACTTTTAGAAACCAGGGTTGGAACTAACCAGACAACAGCGCGACGGCCAAGACCAGCTGCTCTTGATGCCCTTTTCACTTCTCTAGGTAAAAAAAACAAAACAAAACAAAAAACAGATGGTAAAAAACAAATAAAACGTATGCACACTTTTAGGACAAGAATCATGAAAAAGTACGACATTGGAAATCATATTACCAGTACAAGAAGAAAGGCAGGACAGTTATAGTTTGATATGTAAGAATACAAAAAGAATTTAAAAGACAAGAAAAAGGGAAATGATCCTATAACATATATATATTCTAGTAAGTGAACTGGCTTCCAAAGTTTCTCACTCAATACAGTAAATGTGAGTTCTAGACGGACGTTCTTTCTCTTGCTAAAAATTGTGCTCCTCAATAAATTCTGGAGATTAAGAAGGAAAAGGTATAAGCCATAAAAGCTCTCTCCGGGAACTTCTATTTCTTCCAAGTGTAGATTTAAAACAAATTACAGTCATTTTAGCCCAGTCAACTTCTAGTATAATCCTAGCTCACTATTCATTCCAATTTAGGTTTACACTACATCAAGGTCTCTCTGGCAAGTCAAAGTTATGAAATCTCAAAGTAAC
The DNA here is from genome assembly GCF_047675955.1 of Chlorocebus sabaeus. Lineage (NCBI taxonomy): Eukaryota > Metazoa > Chordata > Mammalia > Primates > Cercopithecidae > Chlorocebus > Chlorocebus sabaeus. Next base: position 16,520,386 of record NC_132931.1, read on the forward strand.
AGAAATTTCTTGAACTGTAATAACTTTAGGGAGCATAGAGAAGTGGGTGTGAAAACGTCCTATTTCAGGCCAGAGTGACACTCTCCTGTGACACAGGGAACATGGCAGTCCAGCTGAAGTAACAGCAAAAGAGAATGCTTTTCCATATTTGATTTCATTCTGACAGAAATAACTAGTGAAAAACTGAAAGAGTGGCCGACAATGTTTTGGAAACTCTCTGATTTATACATGGCATAAACTCCTTTACTACTACCATTTCTTACTAGTCTCCAAATACTGTGGGCTTGGGCTTAAAAGCGAAATTAGAATTGGTTTGTGATGTCCTTTTCCCTATCTGGATTAAGATAGTCTATTCCACTTCAACTGCAACAGGTTGTCTGAATTGTTTGTTGTTCTGGCTTTTGGTCACACAGAACACTACAGTACTTGGGAGTTTTAATCTTTATACGTTGTTATTATTTCTAAATTCACTGTCTTCAGAATTCTACTCTGTAAATAGAAAAAAAAAAAAACAGCATAGCAGAGCAGAAAGAACACTGGAAGAGAACTCAGGAGGCTAGATTCTACTCCTGCCCCCACTCCACTATTAACCAATTCGAAGACCCAGGCCAGCCTGGAGCCTTTCGGAAGGATTTCCTCATCTCTAGTTGGATGAGGTGATTTGCCCCTTTCGATTATCAGTGCAGTCCCACTGCGCGACTGTCTTCACAGCTTTGGTGAGGTGCTATTGAGCGCCTCCTGTACACCACTCACACCACTCACTGCGTGTTGGCCATTCTACAGTTCACTTTTAATTTCCTAAAGAGTCTCATTTTCTGCTTTCTTCATTCCACTCAGCTAGTAACAACTCAACCAATGACTTGGTAAGATGTCAAATGACCCACTCCTCCTCCTCTTTCCTCACTTCCTGTTACTCACTTCCAAGATGGCTGTCCTCCCTGCCAACCCCATAACTCATCCTTCTCTCTCCAGAAAGCTCGCTCATCTATTAACCATCCCCACAAGCCCTCCTCCCAGGCAGCATCCAACCCATATCAGTGTGGACAAACAGCGTTCCGAATGCATGGGCTGCATGGGCTGGCCTTAAGGCCTTCTCTTGCCCAGAGGATGACCCGCCCCGTGGAGCTCTGAGACTCCTGGGGCACTGGTCTGTAACGCCTCTCTTGGCTCGGTTTCTCCCTAGCTAGGTCAGACGCCAAGGTTATTGCTAAGTTTGTTACTTGCTGAAGAAGACATCAAAGTTACCTCCCAAAAAGAACAGTGAGGGCCGGGCACGGTGGCTCACACCTGCAATCCCAGCACTTCGGGAGGCTGAGGTGGGCGGATCACTTGAGGTCAGGAATTCCAGACCAGTCTGACCAACATGGTGAAACCCTGTCTCTACTACAAATACAAAAAAGTTAGCTGGGCACAGGGGCGCGTGCCTGTAGTCTCAGCTACTTGGGAGGCTGAGGCAGGAGAATCGCCTGAACCCAGGAGACGGAGCTTGCAGTGAGCTGTGATCGCACCACTGCACTCCAGCCCGGGCAACAGAGCAAGACTCCGTCTCAAAACAAAACAAACTCCAAAAAACAAAAACAAAAAAAAACAGTGAGAAACGAAGAAAAGAAAATCAAGAGAGAGAGAAGGGGCCTTAAGACGATGAAGAGACAAGGAGAAGGGCCTGATTCAAAGGAGAGTGAGTGGGAGACGCTGAGCAAGAAGCGGGCAGAGAGGAGAGGAGAGGAAGCGACCCACTCCCAGCGCTCCACAGGCGGCCAAGGCAAGTCAAGCCCCAAAGTTCGGCCCCAACTTTGCGAGAAGTAGTGAGGTCTGAAGCCAGGGGGCCTCCCCGCAAGATGGTGAAAGCAGGTCCCCTCTCCACCACCTCTCCCGCTCGGGGGCCGCAGCTCCAGGCCAGGGCCCAGGGTCCTCCTGGAGGGCGCCCCTCCCTGCGCGCCCCGGGCCCGCCCCTGGGGACGCCTCTGCCCGCCTTGGCCCGCAGGCAGGCCAAGCCTGCGACCCCGCCGAGCTTGGCAGCGAGGCCCTCCCGCTAGCCCGGGTCTGACCGTGGCCTCACCCCGACCCAGACCCCCGACCCCGGCCTTACGTGATGTCCTGGTTAAAGTTGGCGAAGAGCAGCTGGCCGGCGCCGGCCTCCCCGCTCTGGCTCGCCAGGTTCATGGCTGGGCGCGCGGCAAGTGGGCCCGGCCGGGGAGGGCGCGCGCGCGAGGGCGGGTCAGGCTGCACTCAGGGTCGGCGCCGGGCCCCGCTGGCCGCCTGGGTCGCCGCCACTCGCCGCCCTAGGATCAACCGCCGCCTCATCACGTCCCCGCTCTTGTTTATGCTCCGGAGCCGGGGCGCCCGCTGCGCCTGCGCGGCCCCGCCCCCGCGACGCACGGCCTCGCGCGGCGCAGTCGCACTGCGGAGGCCCCGCCCCCTCACCTCCTGCCTAGGCTTGGGTTCCGGTGGATCACGCACGCGTGGGGACGCGTCGGAGCCCGCGGGGTCCGGCTGAGGGCGCGCCGCGGCCGCGCATGCGCATGGGCAGAGCGGGCGGGAGTGTTTTCTTCGTACCCTCCTCTTAATGATACTCAATGGCCCGGCACGGTGGCTCACGCCTGTAATCCCAGCATTTCGGGAGGCCGAGGCGGGCGGATCACCTAAGATCAGAAGTTCGAGAGCAGCCTGGCCAAAATGGTGAAACCCCGTCTCTACTAAAAATGCAAGAAAAATTAGCCGGGCTTGGTGGTGCACGCCTGTAATCCCAGCTACTCTGGAGGCTGAGGAAAGATAATCGCTTGAACCCAGGAGGCGGAGATTGCAGTGAGCCGAGTTCGTGCCACTGCACTCCATCCAACCTGGGCGATACAGCGAGACGCTGTCTCTAAAAAAAAAAAAAAACAAACCCCAATGGGCCCTCCATGTGCCAATCACTGTGCTGAATGCTTCTGCGCATTACCTTATCATTTTATTATTTTTAAAGACAAGGTCTCGCTCTGTTGCCCAGCCTGGAGTGCAGAGGCTCAATCACAACTCACTGCAGCCTCAAACTCACAGGCTCAAGCGAGCCTCCCACCTCAGCCTCCCAAGTAGCTGGGACCACAAGCACATGCCACCACACCCTGATAACTTTTAAATTTTTTGTAGAGATAGGGGGAGGGGCGGGGGGGTCTTACTATGTTGCCTAGGCTGGTCTCGAATTCCTGGCCTCAAGTGATGCTCCCACCTTGGCCTACCAAAGCCCTGGGATTACAAATGTGAGCCACTGTGCCTGGCCACATTATCTTATTTGATGCCCATTACAATCCTATGTAGAGAATAGTACATCTTTATTTTACAGATTTGAAAATTGAGGCTCAGAAATAATTATTTGCCAAGCACTAGATCTGAGACTGGAAACGTCCTTGTTTCTCTGAGGTCCATACTGTCTGGGTTCCTGAGACAGAATCTTCCCTTAAATTTATTCATTCATTCAACAGTATTTAGGATGCACCTGTCATGTGAACTAAATAGGCCTCCTCCTTTCCCTCAGAGAAGTTATAATGGGGAGATATTTAAATATAATTAGAAGGCCGGGTGCGATGGCTCTTACCTGTAATCCCAGCACTTTGGAAGGCTAAGGCAGGTGGATCACCTGAGGTCGGAAGTTCCAGACCAGCCTGGCCAACATGGTGAAACCCCGTATCTACTAGAAATACAGAAATTAGCTGAGTGTGGTGGTTGGCACCTGTAATCTCAGCTACTAGGGAGGCTGAGGTGGGAGAATTGCTTGAGCCCAACAGGTGGAGGTTGCAGTGAGCCAAGACTGCACCACTGCACTCCAGCCTAGAAGGACGAAAGAGTGAGACTCCATCTAAAATAAAATAAAATAAAATAGGCTGGGCATGGTGACTCACGTCTGTAACCCCAGCACTTTGGGAGGCTGAGGCAGGTGGATCACCAGAGTTCGTGAGTTCGAGACTAGCCTGCCCAACATGGTGAAACCCTGTCTGTATGAAAAATGTAACAATTAGCCAGGTGTGGTGGCGCAGCCCTGTAATCCCAGCTACTCAGGAGACTGAGGTGGAAGAATTGCTTGAACCTAGGAGGTGGGGGCTGCAGTGAGCCGAGATTGTACCACTGCACTCCAGCCTGGGCAACAGAGTGAGACTCCGTCTCAAAAAATAAAATAAAAAAATGTAATTAGAAACGGGGGTACAGCCGGGCGTGGTGGCTTACGCCTGTAATCCCAGCACTTTGGGAGGCCGAGGCAGGTGCAGATTGAGACCATTCTGGCCAACACCATGAAACCCCATCTCTACTAAACAAAACACAAAAAATTAGCCGGGCGTGGTGGTGGGCACCAGTAGTCCCAGCTACTAGGGAGGCTGAGGCAGGAAAATGGTGTGAACCTGGGAGTTCACACTGGGAGAATCATACCACTGCACTCCAGCCTGGGTGACAGAGCGAGACTCTGTCTCAAAAAAAAAAAAAAAAAGAAAGAAAGAAACGGGGGTACAAGGTACGCATATATGTTCTTTTTTTTTTCTTTTTGAGATAGAGTTTCACTCTTGTTGCCCAGGCTACAGTGCGATGGCACAATCTTGGCTCACCGCAAGCTCCACCTTCCGAGTTCAAGTGATTCTCCTGCCTTAGGCTCCTGAGTAGCTGGGATTATAAGCGTACCCTACCACGCCCAGTTAATTTTTGTATTTTTGGCAGAGACGGAGTTTCTCCATGTTGGTCAGTCTGGTCTCGAACTCCCGACCTCAGGTGATCCGCGTGCCTCGGCCTCCCAAAGTGCTAGGATTACAGGCATGAGCCACCGTGCCCGGCCGTGAATGCATATCTGTAAGTCACACAACCTAGATGTAAGGGACAGGGACTGTGCTATTGAGAAGGCTCCTGGAAGGGATGAGACCTGAAGTTTGAGTAACTAGTCTAAGGGAATGAAAACGCTGTATATGGGAAGGGCTTGGGGATGAGGGTGTGACCTGTCCAAAGAACTCTATATTCAGAGTGGAAAGGCAGACACAAGGCGAGATTTGGCAGGAGAGACAGCAGGTGGCCAGATCAAGCTGGGTATTGTTAAGCAAGGAACTGATCATTATCTGATTATTGTCCATAAGAGCAATGGTCTGCCGCTGAAGACAGGTAGGAAAATGCAACGATCTAATGAGTGCTTACGGAAGTTAACTCTAATTATAGGGTCAAGAATGCATTGGAGGCCGGGTGCGGTGGCTCAAGCCTGTAATCCCAGCACTTTGGGAGGCCGAGACGGGCGGATCACGAGGTCAGGAGATCGAGACCATCCTGGCAAACACGGTGAAACCCCGTCTCTACTAAAAATACAAAAAAATTAGCCGGGCGAGGTGGCGGGTGCCTGTAGTCCCAGCTACTCGGGAGGCTGAGGCAGGAGAATGGCGTAAACCCGGGAGGCGGAGCTTGCAGTGAGCTGAGATCCGGCCACTGCACTCCAGCCTGGGAGATAGAGCGAGACTCCGTCTCAAAAAAAAAAAAAAAAAAAGAATGCATTGGAAATCATTGAGGAAAGGATGGTCTTTTCAATAAAGGGAATAAATACCCCTACCTCACACCACATTCAAAAATTAATTTGAGATGGATTATAGTCCCAGATGTGAGAGGTAAAAACAATAGAATTTCTAGAAGGAAACAAGAGAATGCCTTCACGATTTTGGGACAAACAAAGTGGTCTAAACAGGTACTTTAAGGTGGGTGTGTTGGCTCATGCCTTTAATCCCAACAGTTTGGGAGGCTGAGGCAAGCAGATTGCTTGAGCCCAGGAGTTTGAAACCAGACTAGGCAACGTGGGGAGACCTGGTCTGTACAAAAACACAAAAATTAGCCGGGTGTGGTGGTGTGTGCGTGTAGTCCCAGCTCCTTCAGAGGCTAAGGCAGGAGGATGGCTTGAGCCTGGGAGTTTAAGCCCGCAGTGAGCTATGACCACGCCACTACACTCCAGCCTGGGTGACAGAGCAAGATCCTGTCTCAAACCAAAACAAGTTCTTTAAAAAGTAGTAACCACAGGCCCGGCGCCGTGGGTCATCCCTATAATCCCAGCACGCTGGGAGGCAGAGGTGGGCGGATCACGAGGTCAGGAGATCAAGACCATCCTGGCTGACACCATGAAACCCCGTCTCTGCTAAAAATACAAAACATTAGCCGGGCGTGGTGGCAGGCGCCTGTGGTCCCAACTACTCGAGAGGCTGAGGCAGGAGAATGGCATGAACCCAGGAGGTGAAGGTTGTAGTGAGCTGAGATCGCGCCACTGCACTCCAGCCTGGATGACAGAGTGAGACTCTGTCTCAAAAAAAAAAAAAAAAAGTAATAGTAATCACAAAATGAGAGATTGGCCTTCATCAACATTGAGAAGAATGGGCTGTTTTCAAGAGACCATTAAGAGAGGAAGAAAAGGCAAGCCTTAGGGACACATGTATTTGTCATATATATATATATATATATATATATTTTTTTTTTTTTTTTTTTTTTTTTTTTTTTGAGACGGAGTCTTGCTTTGTCACCAGGCTGGAGTGCAGTGGCACAATCTCGGCTCACTGCAACCTCTACCTCCCGGGTTCAAGCAATTCCCCTGCCTCAGCCTCCCTGGTAGCTGGGACTACAGGCATGCGCCACCACACCAGGCTAATTTTTTGTATTTTAGTAGAGACACAGTTTCACCATGTTGGTCAGGATGGTCTCGATCTCCTAATCTCATGATCTGCCCGCCTTGGCCTCCCAAAGTGCTGGGATTACAGGCGTGAGCCACCACGCCCAGCCTGCAATATATATTTTTGACAAAGGAATTACACCCAGAACTTCTGCACATCAATAGGAAACATATAGACAGCTCTCTCTCTCTTTTTTTTTTTTTAACTAGGTAGAATACTTGAACACAGGCACCTCACAAAAGAGGATATCAGAATGGTTAATGAGCATCTGAAAAGGTGGTGATCATTAATACTCATTAAGAAGATGCAAATTAAGCCTGGGTGTGGTGGCTCACACTTATAATCCCAGCACTTTGGGAGACCGAGGTGGGTGGATCACCTGAGGTCAGGAGTTCGAGACCATCCTGGCCAACACGGTGAAACCCCGTCTCTTCTAAAAATGCAAAAATTAGCCGGGTGTGGTGGTGGGCACCTGTAGTCCTAGCTACTCGGGAGGCTGAGGCAGGAGAATTGCTTGAACCTGGGAGGTGGAGGTTATAGTTAGCTGTGATGGTGCCACTGACTCCAGCTTGGGTGATAGAGCGAGAATCCATCTCAAAAAAAAAAAGAAAGAAAGAAAAAGAAAATGCAAATTAATAGCAAATGAGATATTACTAAGCATCCACCAAATTGGCTAAAATTAAAGCAACTGACAATCCCGAGTATGGATGACCATAGAGTGCAATTGGAACTCTCATATACTGGGGATGAAAGTCTATTTATTTATTTATTTATTTGACACGGCGTCTCGCTCTTGCCCAGGCTGGAGTGCAGTGACGTGATCTCCGCTCACTGCAAGATGAAAGTCTAAATTGTTTCAACTGCTTTGGAAAACTTGGGCACTATCTACTAAAGGGTTTTTTTTTTTTTTTTTTTTTTTAATAGAGTTTTGCTCTTGTCGCCCAGGCTGGGGTGCAGTGGCATGATCTCGGCTCACTGCAACCTCAGCCTCCACCTCCCAGGTTCCAGCGATTCTCCTGTCTCAGCTGCCTGAGTAGCTGGGATTATAGGCATCCACCACCATGCCCAGCTAATTTTGGTATTTTTAGTAGAGACGGCGTTTCACCTTGTTGGCCAGGCTGGTCTCGAATTCCTAACCTCAGACCACTGCGCATGGCCTATCTACTAAAATTAAACATATATATACCTTATGACTCAGCCAAATGCACTGTATATGCATTTCTAGGTGCATATATGGTAGAATTAGTGCATATTTTCACCAAAAGACATAAATAAGAATGTTCATAGCTACTGTATTCATAATAATTCAAAACCAGAAATAACCGAACATCCACCTCAAGTGGAATAAGTAAATAGATTATGGTCTATTCATCCAAAAGAATACAGCAATGGGAAGGACATACATGACCTGGATGAATCGCACTGACATAATACTGAGTGAAAAAAGTCAGCCAGGCCGGGCGTGGTGGCTCATGCCTGTAATCCCAGCACTTTGGGGGGCTGATGAAGGCGGATCACGAGGACAGGAGATCGAGACCATCCTGGTTAACAGGGTGAAACCCTGTCTCTACTAAAAATACAAAAAATTAGCTGGGCGTGATGGCACGCACCTGTGGTCCCAGTTCCTTGGGAGGCTGAGGTAGGAGAATCGCTTGAACCCAGGAGGTGGAGATTGTGGTGAGCCGAGATCGCACCACTGCACTCCAGCCTGGGCGACAGAGCGAGACTGCGTCTCAAAAAAAAAAAAAAAAAAAAAAAAAAAAAGTCTGCCTTTTTTAACTTACCACTGTATAGTCATCCCTCACCCGCCGTGGTTATTAGTGAATGAAGATATATAAAGAGGTGCCTGAGTGGATCCTCGCGATTCTAGACATAGTTCTCCTCGATCTCATTCTGAGCTGCAACCCAGCTTTCCCTTGTTCATAACAATCTACCATCCCAGCTGGAATAGTAACTCCTCTCTCTATTGGTTCAGTGAATGAAGATCCAAAAATGATCACGAAGTAGACTCAGTTTCCAATGGACCAGAACCACAACTCTGTTCACTGGGATAAAACAGGGAATTCCATGGCCTAAATGCAGTGGCCTACGCCTGTAATCCCAGCACTTTGGGGAGGTTGAGGGGTGTGGATCACTTGAGGTCAGGAGTTCGAGACCAGCCTGACCAACACGGAGAAACCCCGTCTCTACTAAAAATACAAAATTAGCCAGGCTTCGTCGTGGCGCCTACCTGTAATCCCAGCTACTCAGGAGGCTGAGGCAGAAGAATCGCTTGAACCCAGGAGGCAGACATTGCGGTGAGCCCAGATCACACCATTGAACTCTAGCCTGGGCAACGAGAGCGAAACTCCGTCTCAAAAAAAAAAAAAAAAAAAAAAAAAGGGAATTCCTTGTGTATTAGGGTCTCAAACTCCAGTGAAAATAATGTTTCCTTGCATATATTTTATTTTATTTATTTATTTTTATTTATTTATTTTTTTGAGACAGAGTCTCACTCTGTCACCCAGGCTGGAGTGCAGTGACACCATCTAGGCTCACTGCAAGCTCCACCTCCCGGGTTCACGCCATTCTCCTGCCTCAGTCTCCCAAGTAGCTGGGACTACAGGTGCCCGCCACCATGCCTGGCTAATTTTTTGTATTTTTAGTAGGGACGGGATTTCACCGTGTTAGCCAGGATGGTCTCGATCTCTTTACCCCGTAATCCACCCGCCTGGGCCTCCCAAAGTGCTGGGATTACAGGTGTGAGCCACCGCGCCCGGCCCCCTTGCAGGTAACATCTAATAACTCACTTAAGGAACCTTTGTTTTCAGCTACACAACTTGGGGCTCACTGGAGTTTTGGTGTTTTTGTTTGTTTTTTTGAGACGGAGTTTCGCTCTGTCGCCCGGGCTGGAGTGCAGTGGCCGGATCTCAGCTCACTGCAAGCTCCGCCTCCTGGGTTTATGCCGTTCTCCTGCCTCAGCCTCCCGAGTAGCTGGAACTACAGGCGCCCAACACCTCGCCTGGCTAGTTTTTTGTATTTTTTTAGTAGAGACGGGGTTTCACCGTGTTAGCCAGGATGGTCTCCATCTCCTGACCTCGTGATCCGCCCGTCTCGGCCTCCCAAAGTGCTGGGATTACAGGCTTGAGCCACCGTGCCCGGCCCACAACTTACTTTCATAGGCTTGCTTCAGTAGCCTTCTGTAGGCCACTCTACCGTCCATCTAGGTGATAGGGTACATGGTGAATCGCAAAGGCATGAGCCCATTGTCAAAATTTCTTCACCTTAGTGTAAAGTTATCAGTCAAAAGAGATGTGAATGGCCGGGCGCGGTGGCTCACGCCTGTAATCCCAGCACTTTGGGAGGCAGAGGCAGGTGGATCACCTGAGGTCAGGAGTTCGATACCAGCCTGGACAACATGGTGAAACCCCATCCCTACTAAAAATGCAAAACTTAGCTGGGCATAGTGGAGGGCGCCTGTCATCCCAGCTACTCAGGAGGCGGAGGCAGGAGAATTGCTTGAACCCGGGAGGCAGAGCTTGCAGTGAGCTGAGACTGCACCACTGCACTCCAGCCTGGGCGACAGGGTGAGAGTCTGTCTAAAAAAAAAAAAAAAAAACTGGGAAGATCAATTTCTACGTTTATTCAAAGAAACCATAAATATCAGTTCCATGGGGACAATTGTGCTGGTTTCACCTCAAGAACTAAACCCTGGGCCTCCTTTCCTGGTGGACAGGATGGGCTGGAGCTGAGAGCCGCTGCTCACTCGTCCAGCTTTTGCTTCATTGCTCTATCATCTGCGTGGTATTGGCGAAACTGCCAGGAGGGTGCTATTGGAGAGCAGGCTGGGTTTCTGCCAGGGACGTGACCTGCGTGTGACTCAGGAATGCACCTGCATGTCTCGGCTCACCTGGAGACAACATCAGCTGACATTCCTGATGGCATGGAGAGCAGGAAGCATGCTCAAGGGCTTCTATCATCACTTTGGGATTCCTCCAGGTGACCGGCCCAATGCCTAGCTCAGAGAGAAGAGACTTTCTGCTTTCAATGTGAGAGCAGAACCCTCATCTGCAGGTGCGTGGAGTCTCCTTACGTGCAAGCTTTGGAGCTGAGTGATCCTCCCACAGACCAGCGCCTAAATAAACTTGTGGGATAAACAGCCGGTGTGGAGGAGGGAACTAAGGACTGGAGTGAAAGGGTACATGAGTGGGGGAGGGACTGGACATGCAGAACACTCATCTCAGACAGGTGTATTGGGGTTCAAACCCTGGCTCGGTTCTCCAGGGGTATACGAATTTACATTAGTCACCTAACCTCGCTGAGCATCTGTTTCTTTAAAAAGAAGGACTACCGCCGGGCATGGTGGTTCATGCCTGTAATCCCAGCACTTTGGGAGGCCAAAGTGGGTGGATCACCTGAGGTCAGGAGTTCAAGACTAACATGGTGAAATCCCATCTCTACGAAAAATACAAAAATTAGCTGGGCTTGGGGACTAACGCCTGTAATCCCAGCTACTTAGGACGCTGAGGCAGGAGAATTACTTGAACCCGGGAGGCGGAGGTTGCTGTGAGCTGAGATCACACCACTGCACTCTAGCCTGGGCGACAGAGCAAGACTCCATCTCAAACAAAAACAAAGACAGAAGGGCTTGAATATCTCACTTCCTAAGAATGCTATTAAGATAGAATGGGGAGCCAGGCACAGTGGCTGATGGCTGTAATCCCAGCACTTTGGGAGGCTGAGGTGGGTGGATCACTTGAGGTCAGGTGTTCAAAACCAGCCTGGCCAACATGGCAAAACCCTGTCTCTACTAAAAATACAAAAAAATAGCTGGGCGTGGTGGCTTGCGCCTGTAATCCCAGCTACTTGGGAGGCTGAGGCAGTAGAATTGCTTGAACTTGGGAGACAGAGATTGCAGTGAGCTGAGATCATGCCATTGCATTCCAGCCTGGGCAACAGAGTGACACTACATCTCAAAAAAAAAAAAAAAACAGCAGGGCGCAGTGGATCACGCCTGTAATCTCAGCACTTTGGGAGGCCAAGGTGGGCGGATCTCGAGGTCAGGAGATCGAGACCATCTTGGCTAATACGATGAAACCCTGTCTCTACTGAAATGCCAAAAAATTAGCCGGGCATGGTGGTGGGCGCCTGTAGCCCCAGCTCCTCGAGAGGCTGAGGCAGGAGAATGGCGTGAACCCGGGAGGCGGAGCTTGTGTAGCAGGATAAGCCGTAGACAAAACCTCTCAGACACCGAGTTGCAGAAGGAAGGGCTTTATTCAGCTGGGAGCATCGGCAAGCTACTGCCTTAAAATCCGAGCTCCCCGAATGCACAATTTCTGTCCCTTTTAAGGGCGTCACAACACTAAAGATTTCATATGAAAGGGGTGTGATTTTTTTTTTTTTTTTTTTTTGAGACGGAGTCTCGCTCTGTCGCCCAGGCTGGAGTGCAGTGGCCGGATCTCAGCTCACTGCAAGCTCCGCCTCCCGGGTTCACGCCATTCTCCTGCCTCAGCCTCCCGAGTAGCTGGGACTACAGGCGCCCGCCACCTCGCCCGGCTAGTTTTTTGTATTTTTTAGTAGAGACGGGGTTTCACCGTGTTAGCCAGGATGGTCTCGATCTCCTGACCTCGTGATCCACCCGTCTCGGCCTCCCAAAGTGCTGGGATTACAGGCTTGAGCCAGAAAGGGGTGTGATTGATTAAGCAATCTAGGGGATACGTGACAGGGGTTTCATGCACTGGTAGTCAGAGAGAAACAGAACAGGTCAGGGAGTTTCACATTGTTCTGCTATACAATGTCAGGGACATCGGTTTCTAAGTCAGGAGTTGATTTTTAACTATTGGGTTTAGGCCAGGCAGACCCAGGCCTGGTTCTGGGCCTGGTGCCAGGCTGCCTGTCTTTGGTTTTACTTCATTGTTTTTTCTTAAAACAGGTACTGAGTGTAAAACAATATAAAACAATATGAGAGGGTCTCTCTCTTTCCTCACTTGCAGTGAGCCGAGATTGCACCACTGCGCTCCAGCCTGGGTGACAGAGCGAGACTCCATCTCAAAAAAAAAAAAAAAAAAAAAAAAAGATAGGATGAGGGTTGGAGGAAATGTGGTAATGATGGTCAAAAGGTACAAAATCAGATCGGGCGCAGTGGCTCACGCCTGTAATCCCAGCACTTTGGGAGGCTGAGGCAGGCAGATCACGAGGTCAGGAGATCGAGACCATCTTGGCTAACACAGTGAAACCCCATCTCTACTAAAAATACAAAAAATTAGTGGGGCGTGGTGGCAGATGCCTGTAGTCCCAGCTACTCGGGAGGCTGAGGCAGGAGAATGGCGTGAACCCGGGTGGCGGAGCTTGCAGTGAGCCGAGATCTCACCACTGCACTCCGGCCTGGGTGACAGAGCTAGACTCCGTCTCAAAAAAAAAAAAAAGAAAAAACAAAAAACAAAAACAAAAAAAGTACAAAGTCTCAGTTAGGAGGAATACTTTTTTGGGAACTATTGCACAGCCTGGTGAATGTAATTAACAACAGCGCATAGCACATTTCAAAACTGTTAAGAGGTCAGGTGTGGTGGCTCACGCCTGTAATCCCATCACTTTGGAAGGCCGAGGTGGGAGGATCACTTGAGTTCTGCAGTTAGAGACCAGCCTTGGCAATATAGTGGGACTCCATCTCAACAAAATAATTTTGAAAATTAGCCAGCCATGGTGGTACACAGCTCTAGTCCCAGTTACTTGAGAGGCTGAGGTGGGAAAATGTCTTAATCCTGGGAGGTTGAGACTGCAGTGAGCCGTGATCATACCACTGCACTCCAGCCTAGGTGACAGAGTGAGACCCTGTCTTTAAAACAAAAAAAATTGTTAAGAAAATAAATTTTAGGCCGGGCACGGTGGCTCAAGCCTGTAATCCTAGCACTTTGGGAGGCCGAGACGGGCGGATCACGAGGTCAGGAGATCGAGACCATCCTGGCTAACACGGTGAAACCCCGTCTCTACTAAAAAATACAAAAAACTAGCCAGGCGCGGTGGCGGGCGCCTGTAGTCCCAGCTACTCGGGAGGCTGAGGCAGGAGAATGGCGTAAACCCGGGAGGCGGAGCTTGCAGTGAGCTGAGATCGGCCACTGCACTCCAGCCTGGGCGACAGAGCGAGACTCCGTCTCAAAAAAAAAAAAAAAAAGAAAAGAAATTTTAAACGTTCTCGCCACCAAAAAATATAAGTATTTGAGGTGATGGATGTATTAATTAGCTTGATTTAATTATTCCACATTGTATTCATAAGCCATAACATCATATTGTATACCATACATACACACATGGTCAGTTGAGAATAAAATTAAAAAAAAAATTTAAGTATGGCAATGAAAAAAAAGATTGAATGGATAAAAGGAAATGCTTCCAGAATAGTGGAGCAAGAATCTCCAAAAACCCACTCCTCCATAAAAACAAAGAAAACGCTGACAAAAATGGTCAAAATCAACTTCTTCTGACCTGGAAATTATCTAAAGGCTTGCAACAATTTGAAGAGGATGTGTTCAAGTAAGAGGGCTGAATCTCAGTATAAACACTGATTTTGTGGCATTTTAATTTGCTCTAAAAGCATCCCTGTCTCCCAGATCCATGAAAATATGCCTGCTTTTAACCATGGTAGCTGTGAAAACAAGCATCTTGCCAGCCACTGGAAGAGGCAGGCTGGGCTTGGAGTTCCCTAAAAGCCCCATCCCCAGAAAACTGTCACTATTTGACTTGTCTGGCAGTTTGCTGAAAAATGCTATTCTCAAAGCTTGTCTTTATTTGATTCAAGAGTTTGCCAGTATCTCTGCAAATAGCCCTGTGGCCAAGGCATTTGTCCAAAACAATCAGTGGCAATTGTTTAACATTTCAACTACCTGATGCCATGTAACTGTGGCAAGGCAAGGGTTAAAAAGAAAAGACGAACAAGTTTTCCTCTGCTTAGCCAACTCACTTCAACTTCAAGGACAGTTACAAGATAACGCCGTCTGAAAAGTCGAAGCCAAAGGAATGGGCTCCAGACACCTGCCTCTTGAGCAAAGGTGAAAAGAAAAAAATTCCTTCACTGTCTCTCCTTCTCTGAACCATTAATTATGACTATGTTTGCCAATGCTTGCATTTAGTAAGATATGTATATTCTCTTTTTCTCCCTAATCCTCTATTTCCCACAACATAACTCGTTGGGGCTAAAAAGAAACTGACCAAAAATTTTTAAAAGGAATAACTGGGAAAAGAGATGTCAGTAAGATATTTTTTTTAAAAACCCTGCTGTGTTTCTGAGAATCTGGTGGGCTACGTGTATGCAGAGGACTGTGCGCACGCCCAGGAAGACTTGAGAAGGTCCTAAACTCTCACCTCTGACTGACCTTGAGTGTCTACACAAGAGGAAATGAAGGCTAAGGTAGAGTTGTAAGTTGCTTGCTGGAGTATTGAAAACATGCCTCAACACACACAGAGTTCCTCAGCAAATGCTGGGAAACTTAAGGGTCTAAAGCATTTAAAAAGATCTCTTTTTAGTTTTAATTTTTTTTAAAAAAATACGGAACAATTCATGAATTTGCGTGTAATCCTTGCATGAGGGTTAGATAATCTTCTCTGTATCATTTTAATTTTAGTATATGTGCTGCTGAAGCCAGTAGACATCTAGGAATATTTCTGTCCAGTTATTAGCTGGCCACTGAGATGACTAAGCAAAGTCTTCAGTGGTTGCACAGAACAAAGAACACAGATTTTACAGAGTTAAGTCCAGAAAAGTCACTAAACAAACAACAGCAACAACAAGCAACAATGACAACAGCAAACCCCAGGAAGTGGGGAGAGAGGAATTTGATTTCCAGAAGTGCCATATTGTTTAATTTAATTTTGTTTTTCTTTTGTAGAGACAGAGTCTTCCTATGTTGCCCAGGTTGATCTCAAACTCCTGGGCTCAAGTGATCCTCCTATCTTAGCCTTTCCAAGTGTGGGGATTATAGGCGTGATTCACTGCGCCCAGCCATAGACGATGATGTTTGCCAGGCCAGGTGTTTTGAATGCGTTTTGACTTACGATATTTTCAACTTAAAGTAGGTTTATCAAGACATAATTCTGTTGTAAGTTGAGGAATATCTGTATATGCATAATGGGAGTCCCAGAAGGACAGGATTGAGAAGAGGGGGAAAAAGAATATTAGAAGAAATAGAGGGTGAAAACTTCCTGAATTTGATTTTAAAAGCATTAATCTAAATGTTCAAAAAGTTTGATGAACTCCAAGTATGATAAACTAAAAAATGATGAACAACTAGGCACATTATAGTCAAACTGTTGAAAGTCAAAGAGAATCATGAAAACAGCAAGAAAAGGGTAATTCATGACATACAAGGGCCTGTCAATAAAATTAACAGCTGAGTTACTATCAGAAAAAATGGTCACGATCCGGTTTTCCCAGCACCACTTGTTTGCAAAGGCAATTCTTTCCCCCTCAAACTGAAACACTTGTCCAAAACATAAGGGCTTGCTTCTGGACTCTTAATTCTATTCTATTGATCTAATGTCTATCCTTATGCCAGTACTACACTGTCTTGATTACTGTAGCTTTGTAGTAAGTTTTAAAACTGGGAAGTGTGGGCCAGGCGTGGTGGCTCAAACCTGTAATCCCAGCACTTTGGGAGGCCGAGGCGGGGGGATCACGAGGTCAGGAGATCGAGACCATCCTGGCGAACATGGTGAAACCCCGTCTCTACTAAAAAATACAAAAAACTAGCCAGGTGTGGTGGCGGGCACCTGTAGTCCCAGCTACTCGGGAGGCTGAGGCAGGAGAATGGCGTGAACCAGGGAGGCGGAGCTTGCAGTGAGCTGAGACCCGGCCACTGCACTCCAGCCTGGGCGACAGAGCAAGACTCCATCTCAAAAAACAAACAAACAAAAAAAAAAACTGGGAAGTGTGAGACTTCTAACCAGATACGTCTGTTTTCCAGGTTGTTTTAGCTATTCCAGGTTTCTTAATTTTCTTTTCTTTTTTTTTTTTTTTTTGAGACAGAGTCTTGCTCTGTCGCCAGGGCTGGAGTGCAGTGGCCGGGTCTCAGCTCACTGCAAGCTCCGCCTCCCAGGTTTATGCCATTCTCCTGCCTCAGCCTCCCGTGTAACTGGGACTACAGGCGCCCGCCACCTCGCCCAGCTAGTTTTTTGTATTTTTTAGTAGAGACGGGGTTTCACCGTGTTAGCCAGGATGGTTTCAATCTCCTGACCTCGTGATCCACCCGTCTCGGCCTCCCAAAGTGCTGGGATTACAGGTTTGAGCCACCGCGCCCGGCCAGGTTTCTTAATTTTCATAGGAATTTTAGGACCAGCTTGCCAGTTTCTGCAAAACTACAGTCAGAATTTTGATAGGAATTGTGTTGACCCTGTAGGTAATTTTTGAGAGAATTGGTATCTTAACAATATTAAGTCCTGGGCATGGTGGCACATGCCTGTAGTGCCAGGTACTTTGGAGGCTGAAATAGAAGGATCATTTGAGCTCAGATGCTCAAGTCCATCCTGGGCACCATAGCAAGATCTTCATCTCTAAAAACAAAAGCAAAACCCACAATATTAAGTCTTTTGATCCATGAATATGGGATGTGTTCCTGTTTATTTAGGTCTTTCATTTCTTTCAATGATATTTTGTGGTTTTCAATATACAAGTCTTACAGTTTGTTTATTTGTTTGAGATGGAGTCTCTCTCTGTCCCCAGGCTGGAGTGCAGTGGTGTAATCTCAGCTCACTGCAACCTCCACCTCCTGGGTTCAAGCCATTCTCATGCCTCAGCTTCCTGAGGCTGGGACTATAGGTTCACACCACCATTCCCGGCTAATTGTTTTGTGTTTTTAGTAGAGACAGGGTTTCGCCATGTTGCCCAGGCTGTCCTTGAACTCCTGACCTCAAGTGATCCACTCACCTCGGCCTCCCAAAGTGCTGGGATTACAGTCATGAGCCACCATGCCCGGCGAATCGCTGGACGTTTTAGATAATATATTTTA
Source organism: Chlorocebus sabaeus (assembly GCF_047675955.1). NCBI lineage: Eukaryota > Metazoa > Chordata > Mammalia > Primates > Cercopithecidae > Chlorocebus > Chlorocebus sabaeus. The sequence goes on from NC_132931.1 coordinate 16,538,012, forward strand.
GCAACTCTGACACTTGATTCCCCCAACTCCAGGCAGGGGTTGTGGTTATTGTTGTTTGTTTGGTGACGTATTACTTTGTGACTGGGCTGAACAAGTTTCACCACCACGATCCTCATCTCACACTATGCAGACTCAGATGTCCCTGCTCAGATTTTTTCTTCCTGTTTTTAACCTTTTAACTTGGCTACCTAGGGGTTGCCCCTGGGTCAGCATAAACCACTTAATGGTTAAAGATTGTGCTTGGCCAGGCACGGTGGCTCATGCCTGTAATCCCAGCACTTTGGGAGGCCGAGGCAGGAGGATCACTCAAGCCCAGGAATTCAAGACCGGCCTGGGCAACATAGCAAGACCCCATCTCTAAAAAAAAATAAAACAAATTAGCCAGTCATGGTGGTGCATGCCTGTAGTCCCAGCTGCTTAGAAGACTGAGGTGGGAGGATTGCTTGGGCCCAGGAGTTCGAGGCTGCAGTGAGCCATGATCATGTCACTGCACTCCAGCAGCCTGAGTGACAGAGTGAGACTTTGTCTCTCTCTCTCTCTCAAAAAAAAGTTATGCTTAATCCCCTTGGCCAGTTAGATTTTTGCCCTTTCCCATTGGATGTGTGTGTGGCTTGGAAGCTGCTATCACCATTCAGAGCATTTCCCCTTTTGCCCCGGGGTCAGCCTGGGACTGGTAGCTTGGCATTCCCCCTGTGATCTTTCCCGAGAAGGCGCAGCCTTGGGCAGGCAGCCTTCCGGATGGCCGGGGATGGCTGTGACATCATCTTTAAGCCTGGCTTCCTCAGAGTCATCGCTGTGCCAGAGCGGCTAATCGCTTGTTCCGTGCTGGTCACAGCTTATGCTAAGCCCCTAGTGCCTGTGACGATGGGTCTGGGTGCGTGTGGGGAATATTTTGGGTCTACTGATTGCTTCGAGTGGGTGCCACCAAGCACAGGTGCATAGAATTCCTGACCACCCCCCAAATTTGTGTATGATCCCAGTGGAGATATTCTTGGCTCTCTCTTTCTCTGTTTCTCTCTCTCTCTCTTTTTTTTTTTTTTGGAGACAGAATCTTGCGCTGTCGCCCAGGCTGTAGTGCAGTGACACGATCTTGGCTCACTGCAACCTCCACCTCCCAGGGTCAAGTGATTCTCCTGCCTAAGCTTCCCGAGTAGCTGGGACTACAGGCACGTGCCACCACTCCCAGCTAATTTTTCTATTTTTAGTAGAGACGAGGTTTCACCATGTTGGCCAGATTGATCTCAAACTCTTTTTTTTTTTTTTTTTTTTTTTTAAACGGAGT